>NC_060074.1:87322500-87372500 GCF_922984935.1 Meles meles | reverse complement strand
GCGCCTCGCGCTCCGCCGCTTCCCGCTCCTCCGCCTCGCGCTTGCAGTAGGAATACCTGTGATTCATGTGCTGCGAGTACGAGCCCGAGTGCGAGAAGCGCTTGCCGCATTTATCACACTGGTAGGGCTTCTCGCCCGAGTGAAGCCTCGAGTGCTCGATAAGGTGGTGCTTGTGTTTGAACGCTTTCTTACAAATCTGACACTGGTGTGGTCTTTTTCCTGGGAGAAAGAACAAGATCACAGGGAGATTAGTGGCTCTGCGCGAAGCCTCTTTCCACGCATTCTGTGCACGGGTCCGCGCGGAGGCTCGCAGATCCACGCGCCTCGGTCTAATCGAAGCAGAGCTGGGAGAGGCTGTTCCCATCCATCTCTTACTTTGGCACTCCGGGGCCTGCTTACGCGATACAGGTTTAAGCAAGAAGAAGCTAGAAAGCTACGTACGAAAGGCAAAAATCGCGGAGAGGAAGCTTTTGATTGCTCACTGCCTCACTGGAAACTGGGGGGGGGGGGGGGGGGGGGGAATGTCCTATTGGATCAGAGCTTTCTAGCGCGTCAGCGCGCCTCCTGGTCGGGTGATGCTCTTCCTCGCGCTTTTTAAAAACAAGGCCTAGGAAAGGGATGAAGACAGCCTCATCGCTGGCACAGGCGCCCTACGCTCTGAGTTTCTGACATCCTAAGTCCTTGCTCTACAAACGGACTTTCCGTCTCAAACGGCAGCGAAACGCCAAAGCTAAATAGGCCAGGAACAGAGGAAAGATGATGTGAAGAATGCCTTATCAGCCACATGATTCTGAGAATAAAAATTGGAGAAGAAGTCGTTGGAAAACACAAAGTAGAAAGAAGGATGACATGGAGGCTGAGCTAATCCCAAAAAGTGTTTTCCCCTCGAAAGTTTTCCATGAGATGTCAGCCACTTGTGGAGTGTTAAAATACTCTTCAGCTAGAGAATGCTGTATTTCCTTTGGCATTCCAGGCAGTTTCTAACCAGTGTTTGGAACTTGAAACTAGTGCCAAGCCTAAACACATCTGGTTGATTCCAGGCCACAAATAGCACTGGAATGCCTTCAACACCTTCTGTAGCTGCCATACTTAAAAGTTTATTTCCAAAATAGAATGGACCAAAAAAAAAAAAAAAAAATTATCAGAGTGATGCTCCAGAGTTAAAGTCAGAAATGTGTCATGTAGGGCACTAGATATTATCCTAACACACATGAAGCTGTGTGATTATATTTCCTAATACAAACTTGCATTTCATTAAATTAAATTATAATCCGGCCTTAGTAGATTCAACCCCATTTTCATTTGCTAAGTGTCATGTTATAGGATTAGGAACCCATTCTACACACTTCAGGTATTCAGTTATATGGTGATATATAATCTCAATTAGTAATCAAATATCTTTAATAATGTTATTGAATGCCTCTAGGGCAATTACTATTTAGAAAACGTTGTAGGCTGCTGTATGTTATTTCACTAATGGTCTTTATCTTACTGGAATGTCCAATATAAATTTAGTGATGACGGATGTGGTAAGGCAAGTACTAAGTTCTGAAATAGGAAGTTATTTACCTGCAAGAGAAGAAATTAGAATAATATTTGTTGGTGACTACTCAGTGCATTGGAAATAGGGAAGATTCTGGTAATCTACTTCACGGCAGTTAATGGCCTGAAGAAAAACAAAAGCTGTAATTCAAACCACACAAGAACCACTTCTTAGCTCTTAGAAAAGATGTTTTGAATGAGGCCAACTGGATAACAGAAAAGGGAAATCCAACGGCATGCCAAGAGTTTGGAAAGACAGGGTGTTTTCCATTCGATAAGACCACCATGGTGGGAAGGTCCTTTAGCAGGAAGCAGAAGTATATTTGGGAAAAAGATAGAGGTCTGGCCTTCCAGAAAACTTCAAGTCATGATGCACAGATTTGGTCTGTCATGTGTACTTGGACCTTAAAGAAAAGGATGCTCTCAGGGACAAGGATAAGATGTGTCTGACAGTGGTTCATTCACAGGGACAGGATGGTGCTGGTTTAGATCACGGAGAGATGGTCTGGAGTCTGATTGCCTCAGTTTGAATCTGTCTTTTACAACTAGCTGTGCAACACAGGCATGTTAACCTCTCTGAGGATCAGGGTCCTTGTTGGCATAAAGGAGGTCATTTGGGGGCCCTGACTTGTGGCCCAGGCATAAGGAGTAAAAGAGGTAATGTAGTTAAAGTGGTTAGTACAAGGATTGCACGTAGTAAGCACTCAATTAATGTTATATAATTTTATTTGTTTTTATCAGTACACGTTCAATAACTCCCCAAGTGGTAAGCAAGATAAAGAGCAGAGTACATGGAAGAAGTAAATCTGAATGGAAAGAAAAGAAATTGTAGATGAAAAATTTCTCGGTGCTTTAGTTGCTACAGCATGCATAGGGAGAACTGTCCTACAACCTCCTTTGGGTGTCTCATCAGCTCAGGAGCACAGGTGAGTGAGTTAGGTGACTTCATGGATCGGCTGTCAATAATTGTGAATGAACATCACAGTGACCACAACTGAAATGGCTCTCTCTTTTCCAAAGGAACAAAACAGAGAGCAGTGTCCTGAGAGAGAACAAACACTCTCCAGGACAAGTTTAAAGGCCTGTTAGAAATGTATGGGGGATGCTTGTTAAGCTACAGTCTAATATATAGGTATTCTGGTTACAGGTGATCAATTTTCAGGGAATTCAATCAATAATAAACAACATGCTAATAATAGAAATACATTTATTCTATAGTATGAACTGACAATCTGAAGGAATAAAATGTGCAACTAATACGCCATGCAAAGGACAGAATTTGGGGGTGGGTTGGGGGACTGAGCTAAAACTTGCACTAAATAGTCTAGTACTCTCCAGAAGTGTTGCTGGTAAGAATTTAGTAAATTCAATTTAAGTAGGAACAGCCTGGGAATTTCGTCTCTTTTTAATTTGTTTGTTTGGTTTACCTGCTTCAAGTCAAGATTCCTGGAATTAAATTTCCACATGAACACGATTCAGAATATACCCAAGTTGACATTGAGTGAATCAAACTTTTTAGGGTAATTTTTTTCCCTAATCTCAAGGTTCATGATTCACCTGACAGCTAGAATGATAACTGAAGTTAATAAATGGAAGGTCTGTGGTATGAAAAATATTATCATATAATTGAGAAACAAAATTGACTGGTAATTTATTTAAAACTTTGACTTTATCTATGCAAAAGTAGAAACATTTTTATTACTTTTCTGAAAAAGGTAGGTTTAAGAGTACCTACCACAATGTCTCAATAGAAAAAGTACTCAATAAATGTCAGATTTAAATTTTAGTGGAATACAAATGAGTTCGTGACAGTGCCTAACAGGAGTTTCAGATTTTGTGTTTCACTGTCCTGACTTGTGACAATTAATCCCACTGAAGTCAAGTTCCCAGTCCTGATCCCAGTCCAGGCCCAAGGAAAAGCAAGCAAGCAATACGCCATCAGTAAGGAAAATTAAGCATTATGTCTTTGGTGTCTGCCTAGGAAATAAATTAAACAGTTCAAGGTAAAAGAGCACAAGATCTCAAGAAAAAGTAGCTCATAATTTCCTTCTTAACTTCAGCCATTCTATATGCTAAATTTTGGACAGGTGTAACAAACACACTTTATCAATGACACATTTGTAAAATTAGCACATAATCAAATGACGATTCAACTTCATTTCCCAATCTTAGAATCAATCAACCCAGAGACTGTTCTCATGTACAATTTTCACATTAGTACATTCTCAAATTATTACTAATACTTAATATAAATAAATGGAAGGCTTCTGGGGCCCAATTAGGGAAGGAAAATGGACTAAAGTTTTACATATATCACAGTGCTAGAAAATTTATGAAGAACTTCACGGTGATGGAACCTAATACACTGACAGCAGTAATGTCATGAGATGTTTGGTCAAGAGACCAAAAAGTTAACACACTAGAAACTTGACAGGCTAGGAAGCCAACAGGAGGATAATTAATCACACATTTAAAGAAGTCATTGGATGGTTAGGATCTTGTTGCTACACATTACTTCTAGGCAGCAGATCTTCTCACATCTTAAAGAACCAAGACACTTTATCTTTATTTTTTTAAATACAGCATCGTTTTCAGATTGATTATGCATATTTATGTTTGTCAACTTTTGGGTCTCTCAACTGTCTATACGCCTATGAAGTTTATGGACTATCTCATTTATAAGAAATAAAGATATTGACGGGATGTCAATATGTATGATAGCCCTCACTAAAATAAAAGTTTTACACTCACCATGTAGTAAATGATAGAGTTTGCATATGGTCATATAATAAAACCAATCAGAGAGGGAAAGATGCCTTCAGTGGTGTGCCTATTGTAGCTGAATAATGAAATACAAAATATATTTGAGGTTGATTAAAATATTAAATTTAGATATGAAAATATCTTCATAAATATTTAAATAGGACTTGGTACTAAAGAAAACATCTATAGATATCTCTGATAAAAGACAAAATTAGGAAAATTTTGGCATTTCAAACACGGAATTATAACACACAAGTATAGAAACTATTGGGACTTGCTTTTCAAACTGGGCTGTCTTTAACGTATCTTTAATTGAACTTTAAAAATAATAACAATATCAGACCATTGAAGAAAGAGATTACTGGGGTACTGTTATTTATCAACTTTGTTCTCTTCACAAATATCCTCCAGCACTTCCTGTTCCCCCAGCTTCCTCCCACTCTCAGGCTGCCTCCCACACACGCTCAGTGAGGGAAGAAGGAAGATGAGGAGGAGGACTGCTCCCCAAGGATAGTTTACAATCACTAAAAAGCTTAGTCAGAATACAGCAGATAGTACTCACATTATTACCCTGTCTTCTTTTATCTTTTTTTTGTCTTTTCACCACTTTCCCCCCAAGAGCACTGTTAATTTTTTCACTCCTTATTAAAATGTTTGATACTAGACTTTCTCATTTAAAAAATGAGTTTTTAATATAATTTCCCCCTGCCAATATTTTCATTGAGATCCTACACTCTTTCTTTCCCCATCTAGGGCCAGTACAGTGTGCCAAATTTCTAGAGGAGAAAAGTTGGACCCGGAGGCTGGGTTGCTTTGTGGTTAAAGGTGGAGGAAGGAGGAGGAGGGAGGGAATGAGCACAGGTGCAGCTCCACTGCGGAGCTGCAGATCGGATCTTGGATTGTGGGACCCAACATTGCTTCATATTATGGTCCTTTGCCTTTCTTTTCAAAAATTAACCCACTATCTCACTACTCATAGGGAAGAACTAGGCTGCTATCTTGTCAATTCTGTATAAATGTTCCTAATTAGTAATGCATGAATTGGAAATAAGCTAATTAAATTTAGAAAGTTTTATTTTAGTCTTCCAAATAGCAGTAGTTTCCGTAGCTCATTTGGCATATTACTTTACTTATACCTTTTTCTCTCACAGTACTAACACTTCCGCCGTGTTCAAAAATGGTCAATCTATGAGACCAAACAGAACCACCTCCAAGGTGCAGCTTACTTGAAGTCTGGCTGATAAATCTAATACATCACTGACGGAATTTTTCATTAAATTTTTACATACAGTCATTGCAACTTGAGAATTTGAACATATTTTCAATAACTGGCTTGTGTCATGCCATTTCCTGGCCCTGGCCACTTAAATATCCCTTCGACAGGATCCGTGAATTTGGCTTACAGATTAACTTGAAAGATAGGAAGACAAGCACACTCATAAACACATGAATGATCCAATAAACAGGCAACAAAAAAGTCCTACGGAGCTAGGCAAAAGCATTATTTCTTCCTTGTTGAAGGTATCAGCATATGCTACATCTTATGTCGCACAAGTGTACTCATTAAATATTATGAAATGTGCAGCAGGCCGGGAAGCTCTAACTAGCTAGTCAAAGTCACTCATACCTGTGTGTTCGTATTTATGTCGCAGGAGGGAACTGCTTTTCTGGAATGTCTTGTCACATAAGTCACATGCGTACATGCCACTCTCTGTCTTCTTGATCTTCTTTCGAGACAGACAGGAGTCGGAGTCTGTCATGTCATCTAGGCCTGACATGTAGTCTTGTGCTCCATCAAGCAATTCTCCCTGTGATATAATCACATAGTTCAACACAGTCTCTTCTCCTTGTTTTTACACCAAACAACTTCACGTAGGCTGACATTTGGAGAACTTCAAAAGTGCTTGCTATTAATCAATCTCATTTAAAAAACAAAACAAAAAACCCCAAAAAACAAACTACTACTTTCCATGGACAATGTATGAGGTCTCGCCTTTCAACCAAAATATAATACCTCCATCCTGGATGGTAGAGCTCATTGCTTTTTAAGGGTAAAAAATGGTCAACTCTGAAGGTGAGAAAAACACAAAATTTTCTAAAATCCTCAGTTTCCTTTATATCATGAAATATCCACAAGTGAAAATCAAACACCAGAATTTGTGTATTTTTCAATGTGGTTAACTTTAGAAATGATCTGTAGCTGTAGAAACCCCATTTTAATTGAATTTTACATTTAGGTACAAAATGTTATTATTATGCAATCCATTTAAATGTATGTCTACCAACTAAAGGCCTCAAGCTATATTTTTATATTTAATTTTCTAATTTGAAATAGGGAATATTAATAACACTTTTTATCAATGTTCTATCTATGTTAAAACAGCCTTCAGCATTGAGCAATAATGAATGTGGATCAGTAAATTATTAAATTTCTTGATATTTATTTTGTCTTGATCCAAAGGAGTACAAACTTGCATGATAACATACATTTCCATTTGCTAGCTCACAGTTCCGTTTTCTTAGACTACGTTTGTACTAATTAATATTAGAAGAGATTAAATAGGCTTAAATACATTTACGAAGAGGGCAGATGGACTGTAAATTGGAAGCCTGGAACAGCTGTTACAGAGGTGCACGGCTGCTTATGCTCCTATTTTGCAAACAGGGATTATACTTCATGTTTTAAAACATACCTTCATTTGGATTGGAAAACCATAAATCATTCACTGGTTTGAGAAGCCCATCAGAAGTTAAGTGGAATGTGCAAAACCGGTTTTAAAATACTCTCCAGAATACACTATTTTCTATAAAACCAAGTACATATCAGACTCATACGTGTCTTATTGCAGACTGTGAACTGTGAGCATTTGCACAAGTAGGGGACTGTTCTAGATGCTAACCTTTAGCCTCTATGGAAGTCCTGTCAAATACCGTTAGCGCCGTATAATTCTAAAAGCATACAGATCAATCTAAATAAACCTCAAAAATAAGTCTGAAGCTCTTTATCTTTTGTAAGGCAGCCGTGTTCCCACAGCTCTGTGTTCCTCTGATTCTCCATTTGTTTGTCTAGCCCCGCCAGTTTGAGGTTCAAGTGAAACCAACTCTGCCATGTCTGCTGAAAACACAGCACTTGATTTTGTTCTCACTAAGACTCCCCCCACCCCGCATGCACATACCCAGCATAGTATAATTTTCAAGATCTCCACTGTTCCGAGCAAAAGGGTAGGTCCCGTTACCTGAAATCCTTGTTTCCGCTGGTACTTTCTCCTCTGCTGCATATCAGCGAAAGTAGCTGCTCCAGTTGGATAGGTATAGGCCATGTGTGGTAGGAAGCTCATCTGATCCAGTCCCGGGTATGGTCGGAGCCCAGGGATACTGGTCTGGACTGGTGGCATGAAAGTGGCAGGGGGAAATGCGCTTTGTGGAGGAAGAGCTGTGTACAAAGTTTTGGCACTAAATGGGTTCATGCCGAACACTGGGTTAGTGCTTTTGCTGTCCAGATTATTTGAGTTTGAAAACTCCTTCTTGATAAAAGTCAAGTTTAGAGGCTCATCCGAATTTTCAGATGATGAAGAAACACTGTTATGGTCTAAAGTTATGCTGCTAGCTTTCGTTTTGTTCTTTGTGGCTATAATACTTTTGGGTTCTTTCATTTGTTTTGGTAATGACAAGTCCAAAGGCTCAGCCTGGAGCTCCTCGGAAGAGAAGCTGTTTGGAGTGTAAGAACTACTGTGGGAGTTTTTAGAAGATGTGGAGGAAAGATTTAAGGGAGAGGGAGTATTACTCCTTGAGTGGTCCAATTTCTCAACTGGTTTAATATTGGTAAAATGGGAAGGTTTGGTTAGCCTGAGAGGAGGATCACAATTCGTCACACTGTTGTGGAGTTCTGCTATGGATGGTGATGTAATGGAGTCCATAGGCTTTACGGGAGACCTGGGTAATAAAGAGTCTTTTGTGGGAGGGTTACTGTTGGGAGCTAGCGGCTTGGAGTTCCTTTCCAGTGATGGTGACCTGGAATTTGAATACTGGTAGACTTTTCGTTGCTCAAACCATTCCTTCACAAATTCCTGAGGAAGGCCCACAGCAATGGAAATTTTCAGCAGTTCATCAGAATTGGGCTCCATGTTCATAGCATAATATGCCTTCAGTACAGACATGTGGTCCTTGTATGGGTTGATGGGGCTTGTCATTCCTTTCTCAGAAAGTACAGATGACAAGAGGAGGGCTTTATTATCAACAAAAACTCCAGCTTTGTTGGGGACTATGTTGTCGTGAGGTTGCAGGACTGCCTTGATCTCTTCGTTCATCTTACAAAGGTAACGTTCATGCTGATGCAAGGGAATGGGGCCAGGGAAGCTTTCTTTACAGAACTGGCAAGAAAATGGAGTGGATATGTTGTGGTTCTCGATCATTTTATCATCAGTGACCAAATCTATTAAAGTACGTAGCTTCTCTTTCTTGATATTACTGATCTGTCTCCTTGAGTCAGTGGTCAAGCTCTGGAGGCAAGCTTTGGCTTCATTGACTTTTTCTAATGTATAGTCAATAATACTCTTAGTGGCACCATTATGACTCACTACTGGAAGACCTACGGGTGGAATATTAGGAGAAGTAACTCCTTGTTCCTCAGGTTGAGAGCATGGATCCTTCATGTGATAACCTTTCAACTTGGAAATTTCTTCAGCTTTGCAGTCCATTTTTTGCCTGGAAACCGTATTGTCCACAATCTGTAGAACCTTTTGTACCTCGCTTAAGTTACTATTCATTGTGGGAAATCCGAGTAAAGGGGCTTCCATCCCTACACCTAAGTGCTGCATTGGACTCTGAGCAGACGGATGAACTCCCAAAGGGCTGGTGGCTCCAAGTGCACCATTCATGAAGGGACTAGTGCCACTAAACCCGTGTGTGGCCATAAGAACTTTATAGTCATTGAAGTCTAGTGGTTCTGTTTTAATTTTAAGTAAGCCTGTCTGTTCAGACATACTAAGTGGTTTTCCATTCTCCAATTTGTTTCTTAACTGGGTGATAGCTGAATTAGTAGGAGAAGAAGAAACAGAATTAGGGGAAGAACCCGTCTTGATATTGTTTCTCATTCGGCCATTTACAGAGATTAAACCAATACATTTCTTGCTGCTGATGTGTGAGCTGTAGGAACCAGAATGGGAGAAACGCTTCTTGCAGTTTGGGCACTCGTACGGTTTTTCACCTAAAATGATAATCAAAATCAACATTACATTTCTTCAACTGGGTAACGATTGTGATTGTCTATCGATACAAGAATCTGTGAAACCAAAGAGAAGGAACACAATGGGGTACCTCCACATTCTAGGTGCTTAGCTTAGAATTATGTGGCCATAACTGTTTCTGGGCTTTATCTACCCTGAGAGGACATAATTCAAGATGTTAACAGTGGAAGGTGAGGGCTATCTATGCCTTTTTCAGCCAAGATCCCAAATCTTGTCTTGCCATCGGCAGCCTCCTATTTAAACAGAGTGTCAGATTAATGTGTGGTCAATAACACAATAAAGATGTCACAGTATTTAAAGGGAAGTGTCACCATGGCTTTAATCAACTCTGTAGAGATTCCATTGATTCTACCAATCCAACTAGTCCTTTGAATAGCATCCAACGTGGTAATAAAATGCTTGGCAGAGCTATCAAAATAGTTATAAAGAAGAAATCTCAGTGGTTGGATGTTGTTCGTAATATACAGCTCCCAGGAATCAAGGAACATTTATCATACAAAAGCTCTCATCCAAAATTCTTCAACGTTTTCTTTCATGGTTAGGTATCAAAAATGAATACCCTTCAAAATTTGCCAGCTGAGTTTCTTCAGGTCAAAAAATCTTTAATCTGTAGAAGAGCGTTTGAAAGGACCAAAAAGGAGCCTCTAGATTTTGTAATATAAATCAAAGTGTTGGCGATTTTTAGGAAGTCTGAACATGGCTTTTCTTTTTGTAAGATCATGCCACTGGTGGTACCATAGGTCTCACGAAGGCTGAGCAGGCTCACGTAGTTTGTGAAATAAAAGGCTAGTTCCAGAAAGCTACAAACAGGATTGTGTAAATTTTAAACAATCTTTTAAAACTCCCCTAATGAAACAAAATGCAAATGTGAGCACCGGCACCTCTGCTACTCACCACTGTGAATTCGCAGGTGTTCTTTCAGATGGTGTTTATATTTGAAAGCCTTGCCGCACTCTGTGCATTTGAACTTGCGATTACCTGCTCCTTGGGTCAGCATTTGGTGCTATAAAAGGGGAAAGACTGACATCAGTTTTGTGCGGGAGGAACAAAGGAAATTCGTTACAAATATTTTTAAAAGGCCTCCATTTTTTAGACAGGCCAAAAGGTTTGAGTGCATGTTTATTTATTTGCCCAGTCTTTCAGAGTCGCAATAAAAGTGATAATGCTGGCAATAAAATCGGAACAAATAAAAAAAAAAAGTGCTTTCACATGCGCATCCAACACTTGCTTTAGAATTATCTCTGTAGTCTCTTTTCCAAAATGTTTCTTTGAGCCTTTGGAGATGAGAAAGTATAATTGTAAAGATGTTTGTGATGCTCTGTGTTTACTGCACATTCTAAAATCTGAAGATTCCCTGTTGGAATGCAACTGTTTTGTCAAGGAAAAAAATAAATATTATCCTGAAAAATCTAAGTAGTCTCCAAAAAAACTCCCCATGCAAAGAACTAATTTTATCAAATTTTCTGTATCAGGGTAAACATATAGCTCACGCTGAAGCAATATCAATTTTAAAGGAGAAAAAAAAAGCACACATACATAAACAAAAAAATTCTTGACTATAAATATTTCATTATGTGATAAGCATGTTTAACTATCCCATTCACTGTGCTAGTAGCAAATGTAAACCCTGTTTTTCCTGACGTGTTGCATATCAGATTTGATTCATTATCAAATGTAAGAGACAACATCTTGGGTTATAGCTGCTTGAGCAGTTTTATCACAGGCCAGTAGGAAGGACTTCAACGACTTTTCATTTTCCTTTTTAGTAGTGTGCTAGGGAGTAGGGACAAAAAAGAAAAAAAAGTTTGCTGAAAAGACAAGTTAAAAGCAGCAAAGATATAATCAAACACAGCTGACCTTTTTGAACAAGAGAAAAAAAGCACTGTGACTTAGAATTCTAAAAAAAAAAAAAAAAGAAAAAGAAAAAAAAATACAGTCATCCACTCTGGATGCTCAAGGTAGGAGGTCAGCCTTTTTCAAGCAGCAATGACACAAAAGCCTTTTGCAAAAAGACAGCACAGAAACGGTATGACAACTGCTAGGGTGTGCTGAATCTTCCCACATTCCTAGTGAGACAGATGGTGTTACATGGGACACAGGGAGGTTTGTTCAAACAGCAGCAACCTTCAAAGATCAAGCGGAGCCCAGCCCGCCGAGCACCATTGAGGGACCAGCGCTCATATGTTGCTGAGTTGCATAAACAAACAGCAACAGCTGCTTTGTCTCCCCCCACAGCCCTCAGAGGACTACTATAAACTTTAGTTGTGCCACTGTTAATATGATACAATCATTTTAATTTACTAATTGTAAATGCCATGAGCAAATGAGGGGACTTTTCAACACCAAAGCTACCATTCATAATGCGCCAACACAATCACACTTCTGCATGTGAAATTTAAAGCAGTTATGCTAGATAAATATCTAGGCACTTTTTTTTTCCTCGAGTTTTGTTCCTATAAGCAAGGGGAGATAAACTGTTACATAAGTGTAACTATGCGAGCATAGCTTTTGTAGCTGAACTTCGAAAAAGGTTCAGGTGACAAGCCCAATCAGATCTGAATGGAATGATTTTCCTGAGCTGTTCTATTACAATAGTAAAATTCCATAATATAGCATCATCACCATTTCTTGATTGGGTTTGGTTATCCTCATTTTCCTCAATCAAAGAAAATAATGCCCACGAGAAAAAAGAAACATAAGAATGTTACAGAATATCCTGTTAAATCGTTTTTTTAAAACAGATACGGTAGCGAGGCTTAAATAGGAGGCTTCCAGATGGGTAAGGCCAGTTATTGGGGCTTCAGGCACACCATTTCTGTTAACCATTCAAACACACACAAGTCAGTTCTCCCAGGAGGGCAGAAAGAGCAGTGTTGCTAAAACATGGGAGGGACACTATAAATTGATCCTATTCAAACATTTTAAGGATTTAAGAAGCTATGCTTACCTGTTCAAAACAGAGTTTTTATTTTTAACACAAATCAACCAAATGAGGCAGAATAAGCTTAACGTTTAGCCATAGGCATGCAAATCAAAAGGGATCATTTAAAATGTAGGTCCAATATTGTAGTATCAACCTGGTTTATTTTATACATATACAGACATGTAATATGTCTTTTTGATTTTTTAAAAAAAAAGCTTAATTAGATTTCAGAAACTAGTAGCAGCTTGTAAAAAATACTCTAAGTACCTGAAGGTATTATATGACAAATGAAAGAAATACACACTTCCTTTACTCTGACTTAGATCCTATATGGAAAAAAAAAAAAAATCTGAGTAAAACTAGGTGAAAAATGGAATTAAAATTGCTGAGATGTTTAATAATGTATAATTAAAATGCTACGATTTCATTCACTTTTTTGTGGAACATAAAAATGAAACTAAAGTCAAGTTAAAGTGCAAATAAAATTTCTAAATTAGAAATTAACACACTCATTCGATCGTGAACATAAGACTATTAAATCATATTAGAAGAGACCATCAAAAAATCATTTAGACCTCAATTAAAGCTATTACCATTAAAAGATCTGCATCTTCAAAATGCCATGAAAAATTAATAATGATTGCCAATCAAAGCAATATCGTTTCTCTAAGGGGTTATTATAGAAAGAAATCACTTAAAACCAACCCCCCACCTGATCTGTCCCTGGCTTGTGCGTCACCATATGCCGCTCGAGCTGGGTGCGGTAGGCAAACGTGTAGCTACAAAGAGGGCAGGAAAAGTTCTCTTCGTTCTTCTCGTGGCGGTACTTGATGTGCTCCTTCAGTGATGTCAAGCGCTTGTAGCCCCGGTCGCAGTAGGGGCAGGTCAGCAGTTGGGCAAAAGCATCTGGAGTTCCAGGTGGCAGGTCTGTAGCCGAGAGACGAGAGGGAGAGAAGCAGGCCAAAAGGTCAGTAAATCAATGGCAGCTAATGGGCTGCCTGCCCGGGCTGGTATGACAGGAATCACTGCAATCTGCTCCACGAGAGCGCCATCATTGCGCTCGGCCTCCGCGCGCGCCGGTCCCCTCGCACACCCGGCGCAGACTTGTCGGAATCAGCTCACACTGCGCTGGGAAGTTAATTAATTACTGGCGCTTTTGGGGGGAAATTTAAACAGCTGATAAATGAGGAAATTCTCTTTAGGTGACTGACAGTTCGTGGTAAAAACCTTTGGTCACATGCGACACAGCCGGCTAGAGCTTTTTCAGGTGTCAGTAAACAAGAAAGAGAAGGCGAGGGGGTCACTCTTTCTCAACTTTTTTTTTTTTTTTTGGTTCCTCAAAAGTGAAATATTTCAGAAACATTGGAATCAATTTCGATATTTTTATCTCTTAGAAATAGGCTCTAATTGTTCTTGTTCTTTATTGGATGTACAAATGACACAAATTTGCTGACAAAAAAAAATTTCACAATACCCTAAAATTACAGTTCTAATCTTTGCTCATGAAATTCCATGCCTCTGCAGCTGTTCTTCAAATTTTAAGGTAAACACCCAGGCATGTAGTGCATTTGTAATTGTAACAGCTGCAGAGGTCAGTGTAGTGGCTAAAAATGAATTACAGCCTCACCATTTTCTTCTTGCCCATTGGCCTCTGGCGTGCCAAGGCGAGACAGCTCCTCGGGGGCTTCTGGGTAAATAATGGCTGTGTCACTGCGCTGAAGGTACTCCTCGATGCTGACTGCATGGCCATCGCGTTCCTCCAGTTTTCTTTTGGCAAAGTATTCCTCAAAGTCTGATGTGCAATTTGCATTCTTAACTGAAATCATAAGAGGACATCATAAATATCTTTGGGGGCCTTCTTCCCAGGGGCCCAAGCCCATTCATGCCATTGTTAGTACGGAATATTGACTTGCAAAAAGACAGCAAATAGCTAGTTTATTTGGGTGAAGTGTCGCAGATGACCAGTCATTGACTGAAGGCTTATTCTTGTCACATATGCAAAAAAAGGAGGCCACTTTGCTTTACGTTAAATAGGCACATCTCATTTTCCTCTTCCTGGAATACCATTCCACATAATTCACAAAGAATGAAAGACAGTTTCAAAAAAAAATTTTTTTTAGGAGAAATTTAAAAAATAAAAAAACAGCTACATTCTAAGATCCATAAACATGAGAGATAATAGGGGCTCAAAGCCACTTTAACAGTCTATATAAAACTTCCTTTTCTTTTAAGAAAGGTATATTTAATTTTTTATTGTCCACTAAACTTAACATGCCTAACCACAGATACATCCTGTTGCTAAATATAAGCTTTTAACCTTCCACTCTCTGCACATCACAGATGGCCAAGACTACACAGTCTGACACAGATGCGAAAGGATAGATATTCCTAGAGAGATAATAATGGGACTTTGTTAAAAAATCATGGGATGCAATACTTTATCTTTTCCTATAATTTCAAGATTTAACTCAGTATTTTAAAGCTGCCTGAAAGTAAAATGGAGCTCACAAATAGAAATGAATTAAAATTACCAGAAATACTTAATAAAAACAAAAGAAACCAGCTATATTATTGAGTGATTTTGATATGATTTTTAACTTTTGTAATTATGACTCTGTTCCCATGAAATGAATAAGAGCTGCAAATCAATTTTAGCAACTGTGTCACAAGACTTTGTATATTTGAAACCTCTAGATATGTTTTGGAAATAAGTTGTGGCTTAAATATCCCAAATAAACATTTTTATGCATAAGACAGTGTTGGGAGTGTGCCTGCTACTGTAAGCAGATGAATAAAAGTCCTTTGCTAGTACAACTAATGGTGGAGACCTGTTTTCATAGTTTCTGAGAGCCGTTAATCTTGATTCCCCTATATTCTTCCCCTCACCTGCTCTGCCATAAAAGATATTACAGTATTTGCCATACTAATTATTTCTGACCATTTGTGGCAGGGTGATGTTCACGCAAGCCAGTCAATTTTTCTTTTTCTTTTCATTTTTATTGTTGCTTTCACTGCTATGAACTTGTGGAGTAGAGATGAAAAGAACAGAGAGCGGAACCTTCCATTAATTCAACAAGTACTGAATGACTGTATATGGTAGGTGCCATGTCTTGTTTCGATAAGCAGAAAACAGATGTGGTTTGATCCTTCAGGAAGACACGAGAACAATCAGTACAACTGGTATTTTCTCCCAAATAAAAATATTACACACTCACATAAGTGTTAGAAAAGGACGTTGTGTGGTAGTTTGAAAGAAGCAGCAGGGGGACCCAATGGAGACTAGAAGATCAGGAAAATTTTAATTGAGAAGGCACAGAGTTTACTAGCTGTAGAAGCTGGGGCAGAGCCGCTTCTGCAAGGATACAGGGACTGGAAGGAGCATGGTGTCTATCCCCTTCTAAAGAGACAGAGCTGATGTGCCCACAGTGGAAGGGAAGCAATATGATGCGAGGGTGGAGAGGCAGGAAGGAACAACATGTGGCATACGGTAGACCTGTTACGGATTGGGGTTTTATTCTAAGAGAAACAGGAAGCCATTGACAGGTATTAAGCAAGAAGATGACTGGATGAAATTGTGAATTATCTGCATTTTTAAATGACAACTTTGGCTCTCGTATGATAGGAACTGCAGGAAAAGAAAAGTCGAGTCTGAGAATCCAGTTAGGAGTTTCTTGCCATAAACCAAGCAAAGGTAAAGGTTAAAGAATTGGTGATGGAGACTGTGAGAAGTGGCTGGATTTGAGATATTTAACAACTAAAAACACTAGGCGTGGGGGAAGGATTGGGTGCGCCAAGGAAGGAGAGGCTAAGACCTTATCCCAGATTCAGGCTTTCAGAATTTGATGGATGACAGGTGACAGCCACCAAAGCATGGAGCACCAGAATTCTAAAAACACTTGAAACTATGAACTAACACATTGTATCAAATAAAAAGAAACTGGGGAGCATCACACTTTGTAGACTATTAAACTAAATGCTAATAATCCCGAGAGGCGTGATCTCAAAACTTTCCCTTTTGCCACTCCAACTTCTGATAAGTTGAATAAGAGCAACAGTCTGATTGCAACACCTATATTTCCTTCAAATATAGGTTTGGAATGTATGATAGTAGATTATGATTTTATATCTTGAAATTTGTTTAGACCTTCTCAGAATCTTGTCTTTAATTCTTTTATTTATTTATTTACTAAGATTTCATTTTTAAGTAACCTCTGCACCCAACGTGGGACTCGAACTCACAACCCCAAGATCAAGAGTTGCATGTTCTACTGACGCAGCCAGCAGGCACCCCCAAGTCTTAAATCTTTCAGAAGAACATGAACATTGATTAAGATCAATCAAATTTCCATTAGTATGCTCATGATGCCATAGATGCTTTCTAAATGGTATTTATTGCTAGTGAACATGATGGTGTCATTCAACTTGTTGAATGAATATAACAAAGTTATAGACTTAATGGCTTAAGTCTCTAGAGAGTACAAAGAACTGCCAACTTGCACAAACTATTTGTTCACTGTTTTGGATCATCAAAATGACTTTACATCTATTGAAAAATCACCTTTTGTTTTTAACGCAAGAAGAGATAAAGGGGACAAGATGGTGGATCAAAGGTGAACCTCTTTTGAGCGACTTGACTGATTTGACCAGGGACTGACTTTGTTTTTCAGCTCTAGAGCAGTGGAAAGTCACATAACAGCTCCTTTCTGAACCCAGACCTATTTGAATGTTGTCAGATGTTTAAGGCATGACTTATTTCAGCTTTTAAAGAACACTGATCCACTTGATGATCCTTGGTGCAACCTAGTAAACATGGATGGATGGACATTTTAACATCCTACTTTTATCTTGATATTTCAGCAACTATTTGAATTATCTGGCTATCTTTTCAAGGATTTTCATTTGCATATGAATGCTCCCATCAGAAATGTAACCAAATGCAAATTCAATGGGATTTGCATTAATAGCCTTTTTGGCTTCAATAGGAGGAAAATTCTGATTTTTCTGGATAGGCAAACTAAACTGCATCTAGAAACAACACTACTGGCATTTGGAGATGCAGTTCACTTGCTAGATCAAATCTGCCTATGCTAGATTTCTGTGTCAAGTGTGATAGAGACAAAAGACCTCAAATCACATGCTCTCTTTAAGGATCATCTTTGATCATCTTTGTATGCCGAGCATTGAGTATATTGCCTAGAAATCAGTAGGCTCTCAAGAATCATTTACGGAATGAATGCTGAATAAATTATGTGTTTAACACTAACCTTGGTGTAGAAGTCTTCTAGCAAAAGGAAGCACAAGATAAGATACCCACAGTTGAGCTAGGAATTCAGACCTGCTATTCAGGAAATTCTAGAACAATTAGGTGATTAACTGTGTAGTGATGAGCATATTTACTTGCAAGAGTTCAGTAGAGTTCAGGTAGGTATTTGAAAAGAATTTCATGAAGACAGCACTCAATCATTTAACTCAATTTGCTCTATCAAGATTTTCTTCATGCGGTACAGATATGCTACTAGCTTTACATCTAATATATGTAGAGCCACTTAATTGGGCTATATACCAGACTTCCATGAGCTAGCCTAGGCATAACCAAGCCAGAAATAATGTGTTTTTTTTCCTTGGTGTTGTGATGGGTACTTTTAACATATGGTTTTCCTGCCCAGTTCCACAACATTCTCCTTTGCCTAGGAATGGCTCCCCATATTCTCTATTGTCAAACTTTATGGTACCCAAGGGAGTTGCATTGTTATTGCATGATTCTGCTCCCCTAGCCACAATAGATTAGTTGGCACCTAAAGTGAACCTATCTTAGTTCTCCATTCTCCAAGCCAAACTGTTGATTGTCCAGAGGTAGCCAATGGATCCAGCTGAGTCAGCAAATCTTTCTTAGAATTTTAGGACTATTCCAAAGGAGTATCAAGGGAGTCTATTTCCTTCACATGACTGTATCTGCAAGATGCGGAACAACGAAACTGATATATCCCATGTAGGGTAAGAAGATTTATGAAGAAAGAGACTGAAGCAGGTGTGCAGAGAAAAGAGAAAAGCAAAGACAAGATGGCAAGTCCTGACAGTACATTTCTAGCTATATTTGCTCCTGAGGCCAAGTTATACCTGTGTCCTTCCACTGGCTTTGTTGTCAAACCTCCTTAGATTCTGGGAGCTGGAAAAACCCTTTTCGACTTCAGGCTATGTGTGTTTCAATCTCTGAGATTCAAAATCATCCTAATTGTTATATTTGAACCAATAATGGGATTAAATTTTGGTTACTCAAACTTGCTGAGGAGAATGAAGTTTTGGTTCTGTACAGAAGTTTACATTTTTGGTTTTTACAAAGATTTTGTAATACTGTATTGTGAACACAGGAATGAGGTAGAAAATTCACTAGAAAGTTATAGAATTCCCCACTGCATTCTTCTAGTGTAAAATCAACCTCATTTTCTTTTTTTCCGCCCCCCCCCCCCCTGTAATCTTCTTCACTCCTTGGTCTCCTTGGAAGAATTTCCAAAACACACTGACAAAGGATATTTGCATGACATTTATGATCAAACCTTAACAAAAATTCACAAGAAACCTCAAAATAATTTCTTTCCATACTTTCTCCAGAGATTTTACATTTAGTTCTAAAATTTACCCTAGTATCTTACAAATATCTAAACCTCCCCTAAGATCAGGCAAACTTTTCTATATCTAAAACAAAAAACAAAAACAAAAAAACTTCATTAATTAAAAAGGTTTCTTCAACCCCATGTGTATTTTAATATTGTTAGGATAAATTTCTAGGGTGCTTCAAGTTAGAAAAGCCTCATGTTTCTTGTAAATATGTTCACTCTTACTAATGTTGCTTATTAATGATACTTTCACAAATACTTTTATATCTATCTTAGATATTGATATTTTTAGGTAATGATGGTCATCAATATGGATTGACTTTTCAAGTTATTGCTTTAAAAACAAGCAATGTAGTTAGAACTCTAAATGAAAGAGATGTATTGGTCTTCAAATCAGGCACCTCCCATAACTGAGTTTTTAGGATAATTTCTCAAAGATACTTAAAAGTATGTTTTGGGACGCCTTGGTGGCTCAGTGGGTTAAAGCCTCTGCCTTGGGCTCAGGTCATGATCCCAGGCTCTCTGCTCAGCGGGGAGCCTGCTTCCTCCTCTCTCTCTGCCTGCCTCTCTGTCTACTTGTGATCTCTGTCTGTCAAATAAATGAATGGATAAAATCTTAAAAAAAAAAAAAAGTATGTTTTGCTTAGTGTTTACAAATAGTTAAATCATGAGACCTTGATACTTATTCCTTCTCTTTTTCCTTTTTTCTCTATTTACTTTCATCCCTTCGCCATTTATTTTCTTTATTTGTAATGAGCATGTGTTCATGTAGGAAGGCAGGTACCCTATTATAACTGATATGTTTTCCATTTTCCATTTCATTTAAAAATTGAAGAAATATGTTTGAATATTATGCCAAGCCATTTTAATGAACATAAAATGAATAATAATTCTTATAGAGAAGAAAACATCTTGGAGGATCTAGAAAAGCTGAAGTAAATACATGTAAAAAAAGGGGGTTGAATCATTCACCCATCCCACTGCTTAATAGCTATTTATTGAGTGCCTACTAATGTCAGAGAGTGTGCTTTGGGATGAGGACACAATGGTGTTGATTGATAATTGTTTTCCTGATTCTGTGATTCGCATATTGAGAGATATGTACATGAAATGGCTGTGCTTCTACAATATACAGACATATAAATACATAATGTATAAATGTATGAATATATACATAAATGTATAAAAGGAATGCATATATGTATATACGTATACGTATATATGGATACTTCTCAATATAATATAGAAATTATGCATTTATCATATAATTTGACTTTTATTTGTCAAGGCAAAGGGACCTGGAGAAGCAATCACAAATCTAGGTTACCATATTCATCATCTATTAGAAATACAGTCTTTTGGGGCGCCTGGGTGGCTCAGTGGATTAAGCCACTGCCTTCGGCTCAGGTCATGATCTCAGGGTCCTGGGATCGAGCCCCGTATCGGGCTCTCTGCTCCGCAGGGAGCCTGCTTCTTCCTCTCTCTCTGCCTGCTTCTCTGCCTACTTGTGATCTCTGCCTGTCAAATAAATAAATAAATAAAATCTTAAAAAAAAAAACAAAAAAAACCCTAAGAATTAAAAAAAAAAAGAAAAGAAATATAGTCCTTTTACTGACATTCTAGATGATAAGAAAACATAGAAAATTGTTTTTAATTTAGTCTTCTGTATTGAATTTTTAAAGAAGCCCACATAGGGAAGAGAGGGAAAACTGATTGGGAAGTCATCAGAGAGGGACACAAACCAGGAGAGACTCTTAACTCTAGGAAACAAACTGAGGGCTGCTGGAGGGGAGGTGGGTGGGTGGGGGGATGGGGTAACTGGTTGATGGGCATTACTGAGGGCACATGATGAGTACTGGGTGTTATAGGCAACTGATGAATTATTGAACACTATATCTGAAACTGATGATGTATTATATGTTGGCTAATTGAATTTAAATAAAAAAAGATAAAGAAGCCCATCCTAAGCATTTGTTGAGGTATATAAATTCTCCTGGCTACTTTGTTTAAAGTTGACTAATTAATGAACATAAGCATTTTTTATCATTAAAAATGCATGTGTGCCTTTTCCTGTAGAAGGCTTTCAAAATACATATTGGCACCAGATATTTAAAAACAACCGTAAGGGAAGAGGACGATCTTTTTCTCATTACACAGCTACGCAGGCAGCCCAACAGGCAGCGTCCCACTGCTACAGAGGTGTGTGCAAAGCCAGGGAAGCCTCCTTCAGAGAGACAAAAGTTTTCTGTTCTTCTTGGGAACTACCACAGCGCCTGGGTGAGTCTCTCCATGCCTGCTCTGACGTGGCTTTCTCCAGGGAATGCGTGCTCAGAGGACAATGGGAGCCCCTGATATGTAAGAACTTTAAGAGAGGGAGAGGCAGAATGAACGGGGGATGGGAATCTGGGAATCCGTAGTACTCTGCACGATCAAATATCTCCCTCCACAGCAGGAAGCAGCCCAGTCAGGGACACAGTCTAATTTTAAAGTGAAGTTTTATATTAAGGGACTGTGAATATCAAAATTTAGAGACCACTGACCTTTAGGCAGTTTTGATTGCCATGTATAGAGACAGAATCCAAGACTTTCAAAGGAAGCATCCCAAATAAGTTCCTATGTATTTATTTTTCACATTACTGTGTAATTGAAAATTTTGGAATTGGTTTCTTACTGAAAAGAATCTTAGACTGTTATTGTATTTTTGAGGGGTTTATGAAGTAAGGTGTTTTGCTTGGCAATTCAGTACTCTTCTTAAATGCTTTTTGTATACACACAAAAACCTAAGGATGCTCTAGGACAGTGGTTTTCAAAATGTGGCCTCAGAAAAAGGGAGGGTGGCCTCCAGGCCAGCAGGATCAGTAGTAACCGGGAACTTGTTAAAAAACGGAATCAGAGGCGCCTGGGTGGCTCAGTGGGTTAAGCCTCTGCCTTTGACTCAGGTCATGATCTCAGGGTCCTGGGATCGAGTCTTGCATCGGGCTCTCTGCTCGGCAAGGAGCCTGCTTCCCCTCTCCTTGCCTGACTCTCTGCCTACTTGTGATCTCTCTCTCAAACAAATAAAATCTTAAAAAAAAAACAAAAACCGGAATCAGCAATCTCTGTTGACAAGCCTTTCAGGGGATCTGATTCACGCCCAGTTTAAGAAACAATGCCCTGGGAATTCAGTTATCTGCATCACCTGGCTAAATTAAGGTATTCGGTGACATGGTTTTGGGAAGCAGCTCAGAATTAATCTCCCATCACATGGCCTTCCTGACCCTCAGCCTGAGCTCAGAACTTCCTTCCGCACATATCCATCTGCATATCTCAAGCACTGAACTTAAGCACAGCACATTATATCCTTTTAAATACATATCTGTGAGCTGATTGTGTTTTATTCAGCTTCATAGCACCAGTGCCTAGTATGGTGCCTGACACACAGCTAATCCTCAATAACTGAATGATCAGACCAGGTTCAGGATCATTGGGCAACCCATTTTGGCTCAGCCACTTATGATTTTTAATCTCAGTATCTCTATCTGTAAAATGAGCTAGTAAATGCTTTCTGGGGTATCCCTGAAGTTTCAGAATTCCATACTTCCAATAAATTAATTACCCTAATTAACTTGCTTTTTTATTCACTGTCTAGGCCTAAAGAATTTCATCTATATTCTTGTCAGTTAAAAACTCAAAGCAACATAGCTTTCTGATGGAGGAACCATAGACACAGATGAAGATTTTGGAGGTGACTAGGAACTACTGACAACATCACAAGGAAAACAGTGCTTATTAAACATTTGTTGAGTGAATGAAGGAGACACTCAAGAAGCTTGGGATATCAGTTATCTGTTGCGGGAACCCTTGCTGTGAAGTGGAGATAGCTGCTCCTAATCACAAACAAAGCTAATAAAACTGCAGCATTCATTAGCCAGGAAGCGCCAGGCTCTTCTTATACGCTGATTATGGTCGGCAAATGACCCTCCTGTCTCACCTGCCAAGTGCTACATCTGTTTTTCTCTCTTCAAAACCCGCCTTTTCCTCTATTTTATTTTTATAAACTTACTGAATGGGGTTAACTACAAATTTTTAAATGATGATTTACATGACCTCTCTGGATGACAAAACTCTTCCAACATATAAGAATGTGACAGATAGTATACACAAGAAGAAAATGACATGCTTTATAATAATTTGATTCTCTGCATGTTGAATACTTAGGTACAGAATTATATGATAAACTGATCTTGCACAATTGATTAACCCTATATATCCACTCAACTCTTGTTGAGAAATAACTTAAGATTAAACTTGGGTGGTTTTCATTACCCATACCAGAAATCTAGTTAATTTTAAAAAAACCTTAATTTAGGGGCACCTGGCTGGCTAGTTAATGGAGCATGCAACTCTCATTCTCAGGGTCATGAATTCAAATGCTGCATTGGGTGTGAAGATTACTTAAATAAATAACAAAAAAGAATTAAAAAATTTTAATTTAAACTCCATGCAAGAATAATAAGAGGAATTGGAAGTTATTAAACCAAGAGGATAATAATGGTACAGAAATGTTCTTACCCTTTCCCCCTCTTTCTTCAAAGCTAATGATGCGATGCATAGAATTTGTGTTTAAAGAGGTCAAATCACTTGCTAGCCTCCTAACCTTCTCATTAGTATTATCAATTTAGGGGGGTTATACCTTCAACCACAGTGTTTCTTGCTCAGGCAACATTTTCAATCTTGATCTAGAGATTTCCAACCACTCTGGAGACACCTCAGAAGAATCTGGTAAACCTGGACATAGTCGGCATTTCCCTGTGGTACCTCAGGTGGTAAATCCCTGATCCCACTCCTCCCATTCTAGCTTATCCTCTGCTATTATCCTAATGCATTTTGTGAGCTATAAGCAGAACTGGCTCCAGTGGGGCCCAGAGAGTCTGGTGCAAAATGACAACAGCAGAACATCAAACCGAAGTCAAAGCTCTAACAAACACAGGGCCCTGGGTGTAATACCACGAGGCCGGACCTCCCGCTCCTGTGCCAACTAGCTCAGCCAGGGCTTTGTTGTCTTTGTTCAGGCTTCCCAGTAACAGTTCATTAGCAGAAAGGGTAGGGTAGGGTGGAGTTCAAAATTCTAGTCCAATTTCCTCATTTAACAGATGATACAACTAAGGTACAGCGAGGTTTATGATTCATACAAAGTTAGACAAATAATTTCTGGAAAAGCTTGATGGAGAATTCATATATCCTGACTCCTAACTTACTGCTCTTTCCACTGTATCATAGTGACTCAATATGTGAAAGAGAAAGAGAGAGAACCCCATTTTTTCAGTTTTTCAGTATGCCCAACTGATTTGACATGATTTGAATATATCTTAGATGCTGACAAGGTTGCTGACATAAATTAGTATGGGGAAAGCCATGGTAAATTCTCACGTCAATATAAATAAAATACAGAATTTTAAACTTTTCTTTTTTTTCTCAATTTTTCCTTTCATGTCCCTGCTCTCCATTTTTTTCACTGGGTGATCCACATCCAAGTCTACTGGGGTAAAGTGAAAACATCCCAGTTCTTCAAATTCTCTACTCAAGATGCTTATTTATAATTCCCATTTAATATTTCAGGATTATGTTTTCCTACTTTAGATTTCTTTTAGGCGTGTTTCTAAAGGCACCCAGAAAGGAATGACTTCATGAAACACCTTCCAAAGGTGAATTTTTATTAACTATTATGGTGATAGTCGATAAAAAATGTCTCAATCTTGGAACTAGAGACCGAAAAAAAAAAAAAAGAAAAGAAAACCAACACCCTTTATTCATGGTTCGTTTTGCTTTCCCATTCCACATACTACTTGTTTATCCCCCGACATGCTTGATGATATCTTCCTACATGCGTTCCACTTCTTCAGATTCGGTGAAACTGCGTCATCCCGTCATAATACTCCATCCCTCCCAGACATTTCCAGCACAGCCGTTCCAGCTTTCATCTATCTAAGCTCGCAGAGCAAAAAGGAGGGTCAACAAACCCCTCAGTTCACATGGCTGCTTCAAACCAATGTTCCTAAGTCATGCGTCATCATTTGTTTATTCATTTACTTATCAATTCAACAAACAACCCATTTTTTTCAACCATCAAGGTTGTATCAACAACGCGCCCACTGAGAGGGACTACGGAGAAAAGCAAACTTAACCTCTACCCTCCGAAAACCTCCAGTTTGCAACTGTAATTTTTTGAAGCCTCAGTCATCCATTTTTGCTATCATGTTTTAACACACTACTTGCATAGCTCAGGTGAGATGACACTTGTCCCGTGGTCATGTTTACGCCAGGGCTGTTTATACTATGACTCTGGGAAACTTCATGGCTCAATAGTCCATGCAGGATCCTGGCTTCCAAGGCTTTGAGTCTCTCTAACCACAGAGATGGCCACACCTTGGTACTGGGCTAATCCCGCGACACTTCCAGCTCTGCAAACCAGAACATGAAATTCAATCTGTTTCAGTCTTCTGCCCTTTCCCACCATCCCGTTCTTTGTTCCCCTGATGCAGATTCTTCACTGTAATAACTGGGCTCTGACAAGTCTTCACGTCCATTTCAGGGTCTGCTTTTACTTGCCTCAGTTGACCTCGGAGCTTGAACTCTTCTCCATCCCTGTCCCTTATTCTTGTATCATTTTTGCCCCGCCAAAGAAAATCCAGCCCAGTTGCTTTGTTCCTAGAGTATCAAAAATGTCTAAAGAAATGTAAATAATTGTGACAGACTTATTTCAGTCCGTGTTATCCAAATAGGATCTTCTTTTGTGATGGTAATTGAATCTCCATGTATTGTCCACAGCAATTACTCTAGATTTCCGTTCTTCAAGAGTCCAACCCAACTCCCTTCCCTGACTGTCAACTGATCATCCCTTTTCCTACTTACTTTAAAGAGTGCAACTCACATGACATGAATTCCCTGAACTACCTTAACTTCAACCAAAATCATTCTTCCTTTTTCTTTTTTGATCTTTTTGCTAATAAAGCTGTGCCTCTGCCCACAGCCAAGGCTACTCTCTAAGGCTACTTCCTCCCAAGCTACTGATAACCCAGTCTCCTTTCACATTTTCAGCTTTCTCTATGCCTCACTTTTGCACAGAGCCATATTTAACAAGCCTTCTTCCTGAAGAAAAACTTCTCTGAATTTTGCAGTCTCTTAAGACACTTCTCTAGCCTCGTGTCTCCAACATTTGACCCTACGCTGTCAAAAACCCTCTGCAATATTGAGCATCTTTCACTCAAACCTCCATGACTTGTATTTCAAATAAAACATCTTCATCCACACATTGTTATGATGCTAACAATAATGATGATAATGATGGCTAGCAACAACTGCTTATTATGTCTAACACTGTGCTAAACATTTTACACACATTTCTTATTCATCTACCATTGTTTTATTTACCCAGTTGAAGGTAAGTCCTTAATGACAGTGACCGTTCATTGTATTTTTCAAATACAAAGTGTCTTAAACTTAATAGGGTCACCCTAAGTGACTATTGATCTGAATAGCTAATTAGGCTATTAATGATTTTTTGGGTAAAGTTTGCATTCATGTCATTATGATTTTTTTTTGTAGATCTTATCATTAAGTAATCTCTACACCTAAGTGGGGCTCAGACGTACAACCCTGAGATCAAGAGTTGAATGCTCCACTGACTGAGCCAGCCAGGTGCTCTGGGATTTTGCATTTTTTAAGGACAAGAGTTATATCTTCTATTTTCTTAAAGTTTCTTTCTCAAGCCTCAGTTTAAATTCTGCACCCTGACAGAAAAGAATAAAGGTAGGTATCTTAGTAAAGTGATGAATATTGTATTATTTGTTTATTTGACTGTCAGTCAGGACAAAAAGAAAAACAACATATGATTCCTGATACCAGCCAGTGATCAAGGGAAAGTCTTTGACAGATTTCACCATTACACACAAACATCATAAATACCACTATCTCCTCTTCTTTGTTTAAAAAAGGATCCCAGGTAAAGATGAAATGAAATAGAAAACTAAGCAATAAGCAATTCCTTCTCCATCTTCATGTTTTAACCTCAAATGCATTGTTGGAGCAATGAACAGACATTTGTCCTACAGCTTGTCTGCTTGGTTTTCAAAGATGTCAAAGGAAATAAATTGGCAGAGGCTCTCAAAATTGACTGGTTAAGTCCTCCCATTACAAATTTGTTAGATATTGCATTTCTGTTTTCTAGAGAAGAAGCTAATGAGGAACCAGTGTAAAGGAAGGAAAGAGTTCAGAGCCATTTATTTCTTAATGCATAAAACTGGTTTAAAGCTTACCTGTAGATACAAACAAACTGGTGAAATAATCAAATCAGGGTGAGCATTTAGTATATGTTAGGCATTGCATTAGGTATTTTTTTAATTTAATTTTTTAATTATTTATTTTATTTATTTAAAGATTTATTTATTTGACAGAGAGTGAGAGAGACAGGGAGAGAGGGAATATAAGCAGGGGGAGTGGGAGAGAAAGAAGCAGGCTTCCCATGGAGCAGGGAGCCCGATGCAGGGCTCGATCCCAGGACTCTGGAATCATGATGAGAGCAGGAGGCAGAGGCTAAATAATTGAGCCACCTAGGTGCCCCTGCATTAGGTACTTTAAAAATAATATGCCATTGGGGTGCCTGGGTGGTTCAGTTGGTTAAGCATTTAACTCTTGATTTCAGCTCAGGTCATGATCTCAGGGTTGTGAGATCATGCCTGGCATGGAACTCTGTGCTGGGTGTGGAATCTGCTTAAGATTCTCTAGCTCCAAAGAAGCCAATCAGAGAAAGACAATTATCGTATGATCTCACTCATAGGTGGCATTTAAGAAACAAAACAGAAGATCACAGGGGAGGGGAGGGAAAAATAAAACAAGATGAAATCAGAGAAAGAAAGAAACCATAAGAGACTTTTAATCATAGGAAACAGACTGAGGGTTGTTGGAATGGAGGGGGTAGGGGTATGGGGTAACTGGGTGCTGGACATTTAGGAGGTCATGTGATGTAAAGAGCACGGGTGTTATATAAGACTGATGAGTAATTGACCTCTACCACTGAAACTAATAATATACCATATGTTAATTAATTGCATTTAAATTTAAAAATTTCACTTGTACATAGGGAATCATTATTTCCACTTTACTGATGTAGAAATGAATTCTTATATACTCAAGTTCATGAACTTGGTAATTGGTAAAGGCAAAACTCAAACGTTGTTTCTCTGACTCTAGACTAATCTGGAGCATCCCAAACCAACACTTGCCTTGATGTGTAAAAGCATTCATATATTATTCTCAAAAGATTGGAAACATGTTTAATGACCACAGTTAGAGCTGATATACTTAGTTCTTAGACAATAATTTTATTCTGTTCTGTAAGATTGGGAACTGAGACTTAAATTTTCCTTACCCAGTTTCTAGGTGTAAGGTTGTAAGGTGCTTTTCTTTTCCCAGCAAAGGAAGGAAAGATGCAGGTGGTTATTAATAGCCCTTTATAACTGGAGTACTAGATTGTCTGTATAAATATAACTTACACACATTCAAAGAGGAAAACATCAGGGGCCTATTTGGGTCTTGATATGCACGTGGAACGGCATTAATGCTAATGATCACCAAGCACCTAAGATAGATTCTTGTTACTACGAGCACATAGGCTTTATAATGCTCCTAAGTTTTTCCATTTCTCTAATCTTCTTAGAAAACAGGTTTTTTTCACCCTCTTAAAAATTCTACACCAATAATTTTATTCTGAATTTGAACCTGATTAAAATACAGAAGGTGTAATGTTCCTTATAAAAGGACATTCTTTGTCTTCTGTGTTAAAACATACAATTTCTTTCATTTTTAAAACATTAAAACCAATATAGGAATATTAAATGCAATGTAGAGTGTTGTTAATATAAATCAGGGTTTGCGATACTTCATGTTATAAATCAACTTTGCAGTGCTCCTAATCTAAAACTTCTTTGTTAAAAAAAAAAAAAAGGTGATACACTGTATTGTTGTTCTTCGTGTGTAACAAGTTGATTTCAGGGACTTAAATCCAGGTTTCACTCTCTAAAAATACTGGACTTAATCCCTCCACGGAGAATGTTTTCCTTTATTGTGGCTTCCATTCTCAGAGACTATTTCTTCTTCACCAAATGTTCATTCATTCATTCATTCATTCATTCATTCATTCTACTAGTCATAACTCCTACCATGTGAGTTCACTGCTATATTGGGCACTCTGAGGCAAGAAGGAATAGTACTTTTTTTTTTTTTAAGACTTTATTTATTTGACAGAGAGAGATCACAAGTAGATAGAGAGGCAGGCAGAGAGAGAGAGAGAGGGAAGCAGGCTCCCTGCTGAGCAGAGAGCCCGATGCAGGACTCGATCCCAGGACCCCGAGATCATGACCTGAGCCGAAGGCAGCGGCTTAACCCACTGAGCCACCCAGGCGCCCAGGAATAGTCCTTTTTTTTTTAAGGCAAATATTTTTGGGACCCTTACTAATGCTAATATATATATTATTTATTTAATTACTTCAACAATCCTATAAGGTAAATGGCATGATACTCTGCTCCCATTTTAGAGCTCAAGAAATCTCTTGTCCTTGCAAAATTAACTAGGTAAAATAGGTGCAGACATTATAAAAAGGAACAGTCTGACATGTTAAAATTAGTAGTGTCCACCTGAAGGCTGTGGAATTTCAGAGAAGGAAAAGATTGATATGATTTGGGGTGTTTTAGGTAGACCACGTTAAAGAAATGGAATTTGAGTCAGCTCTGAGGAACAGAAGGGTGAGTAGATTTTGGATAACTAGACAAAAAGGAATGAGAGATTAAGGTCTCAAGGAACAGCATAGGCAGAGATTCAGAATTTGGTATAAATGTGATTATTTTTTGATATTACCAGGGGATTTGGTCTGATGAGAATGAAACACTTTTGATATGAAATGGATGACAATACTGCTCTGAAGAATGTGGATTTTGCTTATGGCTCCTAAGGGGCAAGTATGAATTCTAAGAAGGGTATTTGAACAATGAGAAAAGGGTTATAGGATGAATGTGGACCCACCAAATTGAGGAGAATACGAAGGATAGAGACCAGTCAAATGTAACTGAATTTTTCTCATTTGGGAGATTTAATGAGACATGAAAATGTCTGGTTGATTATTTCACACCAGGTATCAAAATATGCCAACTTGGAAATATGAAAGGGAAGTCCACTTGTTGTTCGTCTCTTATTCACTGCCTCAATTTCTTTAAAAACTCCTTTTAACATAGACCATTCTAGGATCTATAGTGATCAAGTGACCAAAACCCCATACCATTTCTGTCCTCAAGTAGCTTACAATCTAGTAATTCTAGGGGAGAAACATACCTGCTGGCAACTAAGTATGAGAGAAAACTTATAGATTCTATAAGAAGACCCTCAAAAGAACGAGTATTTAATCTTGAGTGGGAGACTGTAAGATGACTTCCCGGTGCAGATGGCTTTTAAGAATGGGTATGATGCTGTCAGACTAAAAAGAGTTTCTGTGTTGATGGAACATCATAAGCAAAGGCAAAGGAGTATAAATGATAATCAGTCATTCAGAGTTGAGGTATATACTAGGAAGGGACAGTAAAGGCAAGATGGTATTAGATCATGAGGATGACAACCCAACTCAAATGCCAACTCTTTCAGAAAGTAGCGGAGAAACATAGGAGGTTGAGTATGAACTGGTGTGGGAGATGAGTTACAATTGTTCATGGATATTCCCAAGTGCTAGAAAAACAACTTCTAACTAACTTTGGTAGTGTGAAGAGTGAATTAAAGAAATTAGGGATTGAAATGGGGTTGGTGAACAAGGTATCATAATAGCTTGAATGAAAGATGAATTTTTAAATCAGGATAGTGCAAAAAATGATGGGGAGAAATAAAAGTGATATATGCTATTTGAGATAGTAGAATTCATAGTAGTTGATGACTAATTAGATAAAGTATATAGGAGTCAAAGATGATGCCATAGTTTCTAGCAGGACAGCTCCTCAGAGTGGTAAAAACCTTCTGAGGTGAAAGGTTTGTCAGGTAATTTAGCTTTTATTTCCAAATCTGCCACCAGTTAGCTATGTGGCATTTTTTACTACTGTTTCCTCAACTATCAAAATACAATTAAGAAATTGTTCTGTAGTATAACTTTCAATTTTAGAATTCTGTGATTCAATTCAACTAAACTCTTCCCATTGCTTCTTGTAGCTTTAAACTCAGCAGAATACAATAGGAAGAAGATACTTTTAGATTCTAAAAGTCTATTCTATTTATCTAGATGAACTTAATTGGTTTTTGCTATTTAATGTGTGGAGCTGAGAAGGAAATTCAGAGGTTTTTACTTACTTTTAGTTAGGAATGAAATCTGTGTGTTGAATATTCAGTGAGAAGTACTGGAGACAGTGTCTTTGTCTTTCCTTCACAACTTATTCCCATTAATAATAATACTTTTTATCAGAAAATTTGCATAACCTGTTTAGAATTTATCTATTTCAATATCTATTGGTTCTTTTTTTTTTAAAAGATTTTATTTATTTGACACAGAAAAGAGATCACAAGTAGGCAGAGAGGCAGGCAGAGAGAGAGTGGGAAGCAGGCTCCCAACTGAACATAGAACCTGATGCGGGGCTCAATCCCAGGACCCTGAGATCATGACCTGAGCTAAAGGCAGAGGTTTAACCCCCTGAGCTACCCAGATGCCCCTCTATTGGTTCTGTTTTGATTAGAAAAGAAAAATTATATTCGATAGTAAATTAATTCCATATTTATTCATTAAAAATATATTTAGAGCCTATTAATTTTAAGGCACTTCAAAATATAGACAACAAACTGATGGTTACCAGAGAGGAAGTGGATTGAAGGGTTAGGTGAAATAGGTTGGGGATTAAGAGTGTACTTATTTTGATGAGCACTGAGTAAGGTATAGAATTGTTGAATCACTATATTATACACCTAAAACTAATATGACCTTGTACATTAAAAAATAACTACAATAAATTTTTTAAAAATTAAAAAATAAAATTAAAGTAAAGTTAAAAAAAAATTAGGGTGCTCTTATAGGCAATACGGCAGCCTAGGAAACAATCCATGCTCTCAGAGTTTGCAATCTAATTTGGAAAAGACAGCACATTAATTAACAGCACACTACAGAATTTATGACAAGGTTAGGTGTTTCGTTCAATTAGCATTCACTGGAAGAAGGAATCAGTGTAGGTTGGGATGGCTAGAGAAGGTCAGCCAATAGCTGGATCTTGTAGGACTTGGGTGGAGGCAAAGAGATGGTCCATTAATAAGCAATTTCAACCAGAGAAGATGACTTATTTCAATTCCCCATGTACTTAGCAACTGAGAAGTTTCTGGGATAAGAAGCAGCAACTTGCAGTTGTAAAGAAATATGTATTTATTCTCTAAAAGAGCAGAGTTATAAACTGAGGATCACCAGTAAGTTCCTAATTACCAAGTCCAATGAGTTCGTTCAACATTTTTTCCATTGCAGTTATCTGAATCTTTGATTGAATTGACCATTTGCTACTTTTTGAAACTTTCTTTCTTTGCCTTGTGGTTGTTTAATTTTTTTCTCTCTATCTTAATCTTTTTTCTTTCAATGAATTTGATTTTTCTCCCCACCCACCAAGAGCCCTGGCCTCAGCTTTCTACTTGTTTCAATAAATACACTCCCAATGGTTAATGTCATGGTCCCATGATGTTAAACACTATCAGAATATATTTGCATCACTCTCAAATCTATGTCTTCAGCCCTGACTTCCTGTGTTTCAATTCCTCATTTCCGATGGACGTTCTTTTAGTCACATCCATATATAACTTTTATATGAAAATACTTCTGTCTAAAGACTAGCTCAAGGTCTTCTCAAAATTGGATCCTCCTTCTTTTTATCTAGAAATAGCAAGTACTGCCATGTTCTAAACATGCAGATGTATAATCCTGAAGCCATTTTGATTCCTTCACCCAGAGATTCAACTGATTGTTAAGAAATGATGTTGCTAATTTCACCACTGTCACCACCCTAAGACAAGCATTTTATCACTTCACACCTGAGTGACTACAATGACTTCCAGTTGGTCTTTTAAAGTCTGGTTTTCCCCCACAGAAATCACAGTAGTATAACATGACACAAATTCTTTGGTCTAGTGCTTAACATCCTCCATCAGCTGGCTTCAACTTAACTGTCCAGCTCCATTTCCCATGAATTACCTCCTAGGACCCTCTGATTCAGGAGAATCCTTTACTCACTATCTTCTCTACAGATTTCACAATGTCTTTCGTTGGCCTACACATTCTTCTGCTAGAAAATACTTCCTCACTTTTTCATGACCACTGAGAATATACTTCACATTTCATCTGTGCAATGGAGATTTTCCTGAATACTCACCCCACAAGATCTCTCCTTCCTTTGTAATTTGAAATAACTATAATTCCTTCTATTTGTTGTGTATCGGCCACCTTTTTCTTATTGTTCTTTGTTGGTTTTTTTAAAGATTTTATTTATTTATTTGACAGAGAGAGACACAGCTAGAGAGGGAACACAAGCAGGGGGAGTGAGAGAAGGAGAAGCAGGCTTCCCGCTGAGCAAGGAGCCCGACTGGGGCTCAATTCCAGGATGCTGGTATCGTGACCCAAGCCAAAGGCAGATGCCTAACTGACTAAGCCACCCAGGTGCCCTTTCTTTGCTTTTTCTTGTATGTTAGTCTCCTCTTCTAAATTAAATAATAACCATGTCTTAAACTTCCTGGCCCATCTTCCACCACAAGTGCACAACGGTGTGCATAGAAGATTCTCAATGAATACTTACTCGTTTATTCATTGGCTGAATACACATAAACTATAAGCAATAGTAAGTAGTATTAGAAAAAGAGATCTTAAAGCCTGGTGAAAGCACATTTTCAGAATTGATTTTTAAATTTTTTGTACAGGAATAATTTTTATTAATTTAGAATTCAAGTGTATAAAACAGCTAGTAAATTGTCACTTTGTAGGATAAATTCATTTTTGTGACACTTTTAACGTCTATAAAGCTAGTAAGAATTAGGATTTATTTATGTTTGAAATTGAAATTTAACATTTACCTTTAAAAAAAACCATGAAGCCATTTTTGATGCCATGAGTTGGGATATTATAGAAAGTATCAAATGTATGCTATCTCTTTATTATTGTCTTTTTACATGAAATTATTTTGGCTTGTTGGTACCCCTGCAACATAGATGATTAAACCTGGAAATATTCCTAAGAAGCAATTAGTGTGATCTATTTATTTTTCAGGTGGGGATACTAAGTTCCAAAGAGAATAACTGATATTCCCTAGGTTACAATCTGGTTATTGCCAGAGCTATACTTGAAAACCAGGATTAATCTTTCTTAATTCTATACCTTTTTCCTAATCCTATATTGCACAGTTTCATTTTTGTACCTTAAACTGACATACTCAAATGAGAGAAAAATCACAACAGTTGTTCGTTATTTCTCTTATTTTGCACCCAAGAAAGAGAATTAGTGCCTTGTAAGTTATTAATAAGGACATTCTAAGTAGCAGCACAGCATGAGCAGTTTATTATGATGTGTATCAACACAAGGGAGATATGACTATTATCTGAATTATTCACATTTCTAAAACTTCATAAAACTGTGACTTTTTTTCTCATTGGTAACTTGAGCGGACATATCTCTGTGATTTTTTGTTTTGGAAGATAACCTTATACTGGGCACCAGGTAAATATGAGTAATGGCCGTGTGAAGGATTGTTTATAACACCGAAAATAATTAGCCTTATCCAGAAAAAGAGAGAGAAACATAGTGAGTCAATGTACATTTGCACTGGTGACGTGAGAATGTGAGGGCAGGCATCATTCAGTGTTGGGAGAGGAACAGAGAATGTCACAAGTGTCCTGAAATCCCATTCCACAGCAGTTGCAGACTAAGAAGAAAACACTGCTTACCACTTTCCTACTGTAATATTTTTGGCTTCAATAAAAAGAAGTGAAATTGTCAATTTTCTCTAAAACTTCTGCCTGGAAAACGTTATTTAGAGGAGGCAGAGGGTACCAAGAATTAAAAGTGAAGAAAGAACACAAAGGAGCTCAGATGATCAATTTTTGTGAGGAATGCTCATGGAAATTTGGTTTGTCTTCCTGAAAAAAACATTTACAATCTAAATTACAGCATATCATTTGAATTCTCAATGACTACTATCAAGCGGTAGCCAGGAGAGGCATATTACATTCTAATTTTGAGATTATTCATGCAGTCTTTTAAAATAAAAATTACTACCAGAAATTTGCCCAACTCATGCGTCTAAAAAAAATTTATGTATCCAGTTCAGTTTTCTTAACTTTCACAGGCAAATCAGGGGTTTAAGAATGAAAGATATATTTGCTGAGAAAAAAGAAAATACATAAATAAAGTAAAATAAAATAAAGAGAACTTCGATTTGAGACAAAATCAGGAAACTCGTAACGTCTGACTTCATCGCTAAGTCATGGAGCTACAGATGGATGGGCCAGAATTTCTCCTCCTGACTCACTACATCCGCGTGGCACGGGGCAAGGATGACCTTGGCGTGGTAAACACCACTTACCTGTACCATTGTTAACTGTGGTCTGGATCGTGGCTTCCGGCCCCATAGTGTCATAGTCTTCCTTCATTTCTTCTGTGGGGGAAAATTATCTTTAGCATTTGAAAACTGTAGAAAGGCTTACTATACTAAGCATGCCAACCACAGGAACAAGGAAGATTCTTTTAAAGGAAACAGAGAAAAGGCTTGTTGTAACCCTCTAAACAATAACTTTGTTCAGGCAATTGAATGACTCCAATAGTGCTAGCTACACAAGAACTTATTTACTTTAAGCATTACTGCAAGCTGTGAAAAACAGAGGTGCTTATTTGGGACAAACGAAGGGCTTTTCTTCCGGTGGCAGTTCTAGTGACAAACAGGGGCAAAGATATTATTTTTTCAATACGAGTCAAAAGCAACTCAGTATTTGTACTTAGGGAGAGGCATGCCAGCTGCTGGGTCTCTGGTAACTCGGGGTGATTAGTGGCCAGTGAGCATTTCATGCTTTCTCCCCCCTTGGAGGAGCTACGATGGGGCTAATCTCTGCAGGCGTATTTAAAAACAAAAACAAAAACAAAAAACCTCATTCTACCTATCAAAACTTGAAATTCCCAGTTTATAAAATAAGCATCCCAGAGGTATTTGAAAACACCTGTTTCACTGTTTTATGTAAGCTTCTAAAACACACCTTCCCTAGGCCTTTCCCTACAACTCCACAGAGATCATTCTTCCTTATCATTTATGCTCCAGCATATAACTGTAGCCATTTTCTGAAGAAAAATATATAGAGGTAAACAAGAGCTCAAGGTGATGATGAAGATGAAAATATGTAAAATATGAGGTTGAAGATTCATAGGTGAAAAAAGGTTATTTTCCAGAATTGCAATGTTAAATTATGGAGAATTTGAAAAACAGGAGAGCTCTTGAATATTCTGCCTCCCAAATTACAGAGTATGTGAGAGGGCAGAGAAGGACAGCTGACAGTTTAAAAAATGCTTTGAGTAAATAAATTAAACACGGACTTTAAAAAAATCGTATTTTTACAATAACCATACTAATGAGAACCAACCATGATCCAGGATAAATATCTCTCTGATCATCATTTTGCTTAAAATAAGAGAAACTTTATAAATAGGACTCTGTAAATTCCCAAATTTATCCTGACCATTCTTTGCTTATCTCATTCTAGTCATAATTATCTGGTAGAAAAACAGGTTCTAGCAAATGGTACAGCAAAATTAAAATATATGATTTACAAGTACTATCCTGCAGTCTATCTGTTTATGTTATCAGAACTAAAAAAGCCCAGGCCTCTTAAGGTAAAATACACAGATATAAATAGATGCTAATTTAATGCTACTACCCATAACAGTCAGATGATTTGAATGGTATTTGTTTAAACCGTACAACCACTTTAAATTTGTTTCTGGCCCTGGACGTCTCTCTTACTTAAGGAATATTTTCACAGGGACACTTTGCATAAAACATTTAGAAGTTCAATATATAGCAATATTGTATTGTCAATTGTAATAATCGATCGGTTGAAAGGCTCCCTCATCTGATATTTTTATCAGTCTCTAGAAGGAATTAAATTAAGGTATTTCTGAGAAGTTCAGTACTGGCTATAAATATAGCTTTTGTGTCTTTCTTCCTCGCTCATCTCATGTGATTTCTGGTAGCCAAGAGTCAGAAGAATCATAAGTTTTCCATCTGAGAGATCAAGTCACTGAGGGGAAAACAGTTAACAGCACTTTTTTTTTTTTTTTTTTGCATAATAGTGGTAATGTTCAAGATTTCTGCTGTACTTCCTTCCTCATTGTCATTTTCTTATGAAAAAGTAAAGAGAAGTTACAGTAGATGGTTGCTTCCCAAATTATTAAATGCTAAGTATACAAATGTGTCGTTGGCACTCTGTGTGGATTGCATTCTGTGGTAATACCTTAGCTAGAACCCTCTTTTACCAAAGATTATGCAAGTGAGATGGTGTCACTTTTACCTAGAATGTACTTGGCTTCAATTCACTTGAGTACCAACCTTTCCCTTTTTTTGAACTTTAGGCTCAATTTATTAAAATCAAACACTAATCCTTTCGGGTTCGTATGTGAAATACTGTGTATATGCCTATTTAGTTACGTTTCCTGCAAATCCATATTCAGAAGGACATAATAATCCATAGATTAAGACCATCTCCTCTAAATTACAGGCAACCCTGGCTGTCGCTCTGCCTCTCGCTTAACCTTAAACATTTTCCGAGACAACTCTGACTCAGCACACTGGGTCTAAAACCACATAGTGTATTTGTTTTTAAAACACTTGTAAAAGTTTGCATTTTCCAGTCACCCTTGGGATGAAGGTTTGTAAAAATAAAGAACACTCTCTTCCTTCAGATGAAGAATCCTTGAATAAGCAGAAAGAGGCCAAGATGCAGGTGATTTATTTAAGTCTGTGTCAATGATAATGATGTCATGGCTTCCAGCACACTGTGTCCACCCCATTGTGGGACGAAAGAATGTCAAGGACAATTCTAAACACAAAACTTTGATTGTGCTGGAACCGGAAAGGCACAGTAAGAGCTCCACCGCACTCTTCAGTTGAAAACCTGCATCCTGCAGACAAACTACAGAATGCATGCGAGAGAGAGCAACGGAGAGGGGGCTTATCTCAGAGTCAAGCTATGTGCTGGGGTATGATGGTAGACAGCCAGGCACCAGGGATAAAACACTACTAAATAAAACAGCACCAGAATTAGAATTATTGTCTATACTGTGTGTTTTGAACAATAAATAAGAAAAATATTTTATCAGAAGAAAAATGTGTTATCTGAGAGTCAGGATAAACAATGAGTAGCTTTTTAAGACCAATTTCTTTTCATTAGACATCAAGGCACCACATCAGAGCACTTTTGGAACAATAAAAAAAAGAACAATAAATCATTACTAATCATTAGAACTAGACAGGTAATAGCCGGGTAACTTTCTGGGTCCAAATAGCCAAATGAGATTAGGGATTTACATTTTATTTAATTATCGTGACTCCAGAATGCTAGTTTATTTACCATAAAGGTAAGAGCAAAGAACAGCCTGTTCATTTGTATCACAGGCACCATTAACTACAGGTGATAACAGGGTCTGTAATGCACTCGTATGGATTATTGTGTATTAAAACATTTAGAATTATGATCCATGACCAGCACAAAAAGCTGCCATGATCACAAACTCCTACAGTTTGACATTACGGTTTTGGCTGTTTTTCAATTATTGATCTTAATTTTTTAAAATTAAACTTTTCTGTTTTAGAAGTTTGGGGTCGTACATTTGTTATATCGTTATTAATTATTCCTTTAAGGGTGGAAATTCTAGTAATTGGTCCTTACCCTTGATTTCTAGATATTAAAATTTAAAGCATCAGAACATTCATTCTTATAGCCCTGCATATCTAGTTCATTAACAAATATGAATAGCTAACACCAGCTCATTTAAATAGTATGTCTTACATGAGTTCTCGCCACACTCTGTTTCTGTCACACTGCTCCCAAGAATCATTGGCTCTTATTATACATGTAAATGGCTATCATAAAAATAAAAATTTCATTTAAGATTGTTAATGACTTCTGCAGCAGTCAGACTTCCTTTAATGATCATCCTCTGCCCCTAATTAAACGTATTTATCTTTCAAGCATCTTTGGCTGAGTTCTCCCTCATAGTTGAAAATCTAAAACCTTAAGTCTTAATGGATATAACGATAAATGTTTATGTGTGGGATTGCTGAGATCCGAGAAACCTTCACCGAAAGCAAAATTGGAAACAGAAAGAATACAAAACTTGGCACGGCAATTTAGGAAAACGAAAAACAAATACACTACACTCAAACTGCCATCGGTCTTTTTTTTTTTTCTTTTTTTTTTTTTCACATTTAATTTTCTTTAAGAGTGGAAGTGCTTTTATTATCCTCCTTCCAGTATACCGAACAATTACCATGCCTAGGTTCGAGGCTTTATAGTCTGCGACATCACAATGGCATATAGGTAGACTCTTGTTCTTACTTCCCTTCCCACCCACTTCACCTATTTATAAAAATGCTACTGTTATTTATATCGTTAGAGGAAAAAAAAGGGGGGGTAAATCATGACAGCTCTCATTGGGTCTTGGGAATAGAGATTTAAGGAGACACCATGGTTTCAACTGGAAGAGTCATTAAATTTTTTTTTTTTTTTTTTTTTTGCAAGCCACTTCACCAAGCAGAGAGGGGCAGAGGGAGTTTATGGGAATAGGATTAATTCTCTTTGATTCTGCTCATCATTTCATACCTTAGTGATGTTCCATCCTAAGTGAATTTTAGACCCAGACATTTCCATATGCTGAGCGGCATGTGAAGTTTTGGGTTGAACATAATTTATCTTATTTTTATGATAGCTGTCCTTGGATTGGTTTTACTTCCCCAGAGATTCCCACCAAACAGCAGGAATCATTATCAAGTACTTAACTGTTACATAATAAGAAAGCTACCTGACCAGGTGAAAGTGTGAAATCACAGTCACACTTAACAAAGGAGAATGATTAGATGGTTGAATTACAATAGAAGGTGTCAGACAGACATAGAAACTACGTTAAATTGATAGTTACTTGTCTGTATTGTTATATAATTTCCAAATCGATGTTAGCTGTGTGTTTTACTTTTGCTTCCATTTTGTCCCGAAAGCCTAGAGCTTGCTCACGTCATCTAAACTGCACGTTGTAACCGGGGTACAAAGACTTCCTGTTGTGTGTTTAAAACATAGTTCATGGGCAACTTGCACCCAGACGGAAACATCATCTCTCCCTAAGATGTTAGGGCTATAATGTGATAACGCTACCGTCACTTCATCATCTGTCACAAGCTTTGGTATCTCTATTCTGCAAAGAAATATTTTAATGATCCAGTCATGAACGTTCCACTAGGTAGTCAAGATTAGTTTAAGATGGCACAGGAAGGGGCCAAGTGGCCGTAGACACTTACCTGGACCATCGACAGAGGCTTGCAGGATGTCGTTGTTGTGCCAAGTATGTTCCACTCCACCCTCTCTTAGGTCATCTTCCTCTTCTTCCCTTGGCAACAGAGCTTGGCTCACGTGTGGGGAGGACTCATGGTTGGGCACACTAGCTGGACTCCTCTCCTGGTCCAGAGGGTTAGCAATCCCGTCCTCCTCAGCAATTTGAAGCTTGTCCTCTTCATCTGTTTCTGAACCCGTGTCCACTACATTGTCATAGTTCACCACTGAAGAGAAAGCACAGAACACACACTCTCTGAACACTTCGTTGAAAAATATCAGTCACCCCTAATTGTTTAGTTAAATGGAAAATAATTAATATTTTCATAACTTAATTACTCAGCCATGTCAGGAAAATATAATTAATATCTTTCATGTTTTAGCATTTTTATTCTTATTCAATTATCGCTGCGTACTCTTTCTGATTTTAAATAGTTTTTTTTTTTGCTAAAAAGACGGGAAATCCTAAAAAGCAACGGTAGCACATATCCTCAGAAATACATCTATATTGCATATGTAAAGAGACGCACGGCAAGTGTACTTTCGATACTCCAAACAAACTTATTAAATAGATATGCAATTGACAATTTTATTAGCTTAGTGACACAGAGTGTGTGCTATAAAATGTTGTACTATAAATACGACATGACTTCACTGTATTAGCTGTGGTTTTATTCCTAGAAACCATAGACACACACACTCATACACACACACACACATATACACACACACAATGTCCATCTATTTAGTCAATACACAAACACATCCACAAACCTGCTCAATCTCAAATGTTCACTGTTGCTTCTACGTCAACCGTCATGTGCTAAGGCCATTTATATCCCAATCTTTTAAGCAGAAAATGAGGAAAAGCCATATCTTCTGGGCCATTAATACCACTATTGAGATGTCTTCATAGTGCCATAATTACAGAAGATTTCAAAGTGACACAGGCAAGACCAACACAAATGTTAAAATAACTCACAAGAACCGGCGGGCTGCTTTTGCAGCCCTCAGTCCCAGCAATGCTCAGTAGCTTTTCTTAAAATAGACAGCCTGTAAATAAGGTCTGTGAACTCAATTGAAGGTGGCTGTTTCTGAATTAGTCAGCCCTCACAGGCTCTCGGCCTACATGCTAGTACATAAATTGTCCACTTTACCACCAGACAAGAAAGATTAGAGTAATAAACACGGGGCATTAGCTCAGCTAGAGAAACACACCAGCCGTTACGCACACACAGGATTGCCAAGAACTGTTAACCCAACTCTCCAGAAACACACACAAAAAAACAAGTTAGAACCATGACATCATGGGAACAAGAGGGAGAGAGAGAAAGGGGGGAAAAAAGCCCATGGAAAAAAAAAAAAAGCGCAAACAATTTTCAGGTTCATTTTGATTTCTCTGCGCCTAATAAAGCAATCCTCCGCTAAGTTATCAACTGAGCTATCTCAAGTGGCTCTTGCCAGCTATCGGATTATACAAAAGTGGCAGAAAAGGAGGAAAAAAATGAAAAGGATTGTGTGTCAGGTTCATAATGCTTTTGGAGAATTCTGGAAACATGTCTAGTTACAAATTTTAGTCAGTCATATCTGTTTGCTTTGACAGGTTCCCAGGGAGTAAAAAAGGAACAAAAAGAGAGAGATTTTTTTTGTCATGTGAGGCTGGGGACAAAAAGATTACACCGTGCATATCTGCTCATAATATGATCTTTGTATAATCCGCGGGTCTGCACTTGCCTTCGGAACAACTGCACAACAGGTGCAAATTAAAATGAAAACGGCAGCAGAGCCGGGCAAACAGAATCTGCTGACCTGGTTTGAATACCAATTGACGGGGGAAACAAAACCTTTTCAAGAGGTGTGACCACAAGGGCTTAGGCAAGTTCAGGCTGGGTAATGCCCTCAGATCTACAAAAAGAGAGATATTCTAACATCTCTGCTCTAGCTGTGTGGTCCAGATATACCTTAGTACAATCAATAATGTGCTTCTTTTTTTTTTTTTTCTTCCCCCTGGTGACTGAGATTTAACCATTTCTTAGCAACAAGCAGAAGATTCTTTACAAATTTTCTGAACACTGAGTTCGGGGCGGGGGTGGGGGGCTGGTGAGAGTGGGGGGGGTGGCTACAACAAAAGCTCCTAAGGCCTGGGAAGCTTTCAACCCACCTCCTAAAAACTGATCTCTGGGCCCAGGAGGAATAAAGAAAGGTCCAGAAGGAGTGAATAAAATTATCTAAGGCTGGACAGGCATTAAAAGGCCTTTATCCTGGAAAAAAAAAAAAAAAAACCATGCCTTTTAAGGTCTTTTTCTGCATGGACCACAATATCCCGTGTGACACGTGAGTGTTCCTGCAGCAATACAATTGAAATATTTTCTTGTGTAAAAAAAAAAAAGGGGGGGAGAGAGAGAGAGAAGGAGAGATAAATGATTTATGAACAGCCCTTGAGGAGTCCCAAATATCAGAACAATCTAAACAAACAATGAAGTCATGTCTCACCATATAGGGTCAGAAGTACAGCATCCATCACCTTCACAGGCCAACAATACTTCACAACCTTTAGGGTTCTTGCTCACAAATAGTAGTAAATACTTTTAAACTAAATAAATAACTGCTGTCAAGTTCACTTACAGAAGCAGTATGCCATCTTTTCCAGAGCTGTTTTAACTAGGATATCCATTCCCATAGCCATTGTGTTGGGATCCTACTCCCAACAACCCCCCCCTTTTCTTTTTCTAAATCCAGGTAAAACAATTCATAGCAAAGCTCGTTTTTTGTATCTGAATTCAGAGTAGATCCTTTCACCCTGCTCTTTTTGGCTAACCTTCGGGCAATCAGAATTAAACTCTTTAATATGGACCTTTTCCTTTCTGCTCCTCACCTAGTCCTCCCCCATTTCTAAATCCTCAGGATTTTCCTTTAAATTTTTCTCTCGAGTCCAGTCAGTGGATGTCCTCGTGTAATTACTGGAGAAATTGTCACCACAAAATGTTCTTATTTTGGCCAATAGAGGGTGGGTTTACCCCCGTTTACATTGTGGCATAAAATAAGCTCATTTTCCCATTTGTTCCTGTTTTCATCCTTTGCCCACCATCATCACCATTGGCATTAAGAGATCTTAATAACACAGCTTTGTCTCTGCAAAGAAGAGATTCGATTTTGTATGATAACTAATGTATACTGGTTTTAAATGAGGGTCACTGGGTAGAATATATTAGTCCATCATCTATTTCTGAACTTACGATACGTATTTTTTGCTCAGCATTCAAAAGCATCAAACTGCCTACATAACGTACCAAAGTTCTATTCCGTCCTTACATTAGGTCAAATAAGCCACCATTTGCATGAGCCTCAGCAAGATTTTATACATGTATTGGAGCTACATGGCTGGCAGAAAAACAGACAGTTACTTCAAAACCACAAAGAAGTGGGAGCCCAAAGAATTCCTTTCTGCAATTCAATAAACAAGAGGAAAGATGTACTGTTTGCTGGCTCAAAATAGACACTAATTTTACATCTGTCTCTGAGGCACAGCAAAAAGCCAACTAAAGAGCAGTAATAAATGTCCAAAAACAGCATCAGTATCCAAAACTCTCCCAGTAATCTTCAGAGGAATTAATTACAATTCTGTGTTAACAGTTGCATTGGCAAAATGCACCCATAATTACATACAGGTACTGTACTGTATTACAGGGAAATTTGCCATGTGATACCATGTTTACATGATAATTGATGGATAAGATAAAACTATTTGCATATGAAGTGCATATGAATTATTGGCATGGCTCACCATTTTATGTGGAATCATATTAAAGTTTCATTTTCTCTAAAACTGTATGTGTAATATGGGGTTACCAAAGGGTATAAAGCTGATACTTAAATTTGCTTTATAGCAAATGGGCCTGGAAAGATATATCTGAATATGCATTACTAAAAACCTATATTTAAATTCTTCATAGTTTATCTATAATAAGCATTATTTTCACTTCAGCAGATCACATTATATTAAATCCTCTCTATTCTTCTTTCTAAGTAAACAATACTCTAAATTGTATCACTATACCAATTAATTTTACAATCATATGCAAAACAAATAATGGTTTCTTTTTATTGTCTATTGGCATAACTTTATTTTTTTCTAGATTTTTCTATTCTGGTGACATGTAACAGAACAGTAGCAAAATGTGACATTTTTATAATGTCCATACCTGCCGGAAATTTTCAGCACTTGCAAAAATGGCCTATCATAGCATTTAAACATTGCTGATAATTAGCTTGACATTTGAAATACCAGAACTGTTGTTTTGAAGATGCCCTATACAACGTTACCTAACTAACCCCTTTTCATACTTATATGCTTTCTCTACGTTATTCTGTCAGTTGGAGTACAAACAAGATATCAGTTGCTAACGTATTAAAATGAAAAAGAACTGACGTTAAGGGGTAATACTTCATCTTCACCAGAAGCACGAGTTGGTTTTTGTTTTTGTTTTTGGATGTAAAGGAAAATTACATATGTGGATTATGGACAGTTAGTTGTTAATCAGGTGGTCAGTAATGATTTTCTATAAGTCCATTCAAGCTAAGAGTGCCAATAAATCTCTCAATGCGATGGTTGAAGATTCATTAAATGAACCTACAATGTGGTAAGTCCAGAGGATACACGGATGCACTGTTCTCACCTCAGGAAGCTTACAATCCATTTGGAGAAAGAGAATCATAAAGCTGCAGTGCTAAAAGGCCACTCGAAGTCAACCTTCCACATGTGATGAAGAAGGTGAGGTCCAGTGACTCGCCTAAGTCCCTGCAGCCTGACGTTGGCAAAGCCAGTGCTCGAAAGCACGTCTTCAAGCTACGACAGCCACACAAAATCACACACGGTATTACAAATTCTCAGTGAAGAATGGAATCCACGTGTAAACTCCACATGATCAGAGTAAGGAAATGAAAATCCCTGGGACTTTTGGGGATTTTCACAGTGCAAAATAGAGATTGTTGCTCAATTTTGAGTTGTTATGATGATTATTACTTTCATGGATCCCCTTGATTTGAGTTATAGAAGAACGAATTTGATCAACTACCAGAATCTAACGATACACCCATGTTTCCCACAATAGTTTGGAAACAATAGAAATAAAGAGGCAGTTCCCAGAATTACGAGCTTGAAGACTTGTCTTCTCATCCCAGTCCCAACATGTAACCAGCTGTGTGGCCTTGGTCTGTCATCCAAGGAAACTTGATACAAATGGGTAAAAATAATGACAACATGTTCCCTGTCTATGAGATCGACAGAAGGAGCCTAAAATTTCTATGTGTGATGGCAACAATGTGAAGTATAGAACACTGATATCCACTGAAATAAAAAGGACCACAGGGGTGCCTGGACGGCTCTGCCGGCTAAGTGTCCCACTCTTGGTTTTGGCTCAGGTCATGATCTCAGGGTCGTGGGATGGAGCCCAGAGTCTGGCTCCAAACTCAGTGCGGAGTCTGCTTGAAATTCTCTCTCTCCCTCTGTCCTTCCCCGGATCATGCACTCCCTCTCTCAGATAAATAAATAAATCTTTAAAAAACTGAAATAAAATAAAATAAAATAAAGATAGGACTATTTCTCTAGTGTCGTCATCTCCTACCACAACATAAGTATAGGTAAAAAGAGAAGATTTGAACACATGGCAGCCACAGTTTTGGTGTTGGCCCTTCTTTTAAAAATTAATTTGCAAAAGTGTCCTACGTAGTAGCTCCATGATAGTCACAGTATGCTTAATCCTGCAGCTAATACTTGATGGAGACATGTAGCCTTATTTTAAAAATGTCTCTTCTGATTATAGGGCTTAAAGTTTAAAAGAACTCCTTAGGAATTTTATGAGTCATTTGGTTTCCTGAATCTCTTAGATGCTTGGAGATCATTTATATTTGAGCCAATGGATTAATGGCCTACTTGCTTTCTTAAGATTTCCTTCTGTGTGGTAAGTGTTCGTGGTAAGGGTCTAAGACCCTTCACCTGAACACTAGCCCTTTATTCCTTCTCTTTCCTCCCAAAGTTCGATTTCCAGGTACAATACTACTGAAGACAGGATGCAGCAATTCTTCCAGAATTTTTATGCAGTGATTTGTTTTTCCAGGGAGGACTTCTCATCAAGACCCCTTCTTGATCACAATTAACTTGTTACCTCTGCACTTGGATGGATGAAGATTATAGGACTAAATTCAAGGGTCAATTTCTCATTTGACGAGGGGGCAGGGTCTCGTGACAGATGTAACAAAACAAAACAAATACACACAAAAATTTTCTTCTGAATTTGACTACGTATCACTGAAATGCATGAGCCTTAATTTCCTGATTTAAAAATGGGAATAACTTTATCACTTGGGGAGGCAAGATTAATTAATACTAGAAAGAAGGGATCATGCTAGTTTGAAATATCCCCATGGAACATGCTCTCCAGCACAAAACACTGTTATAAAAGAACAGCTATGAACATACCATAGTCAGCCTTTATACAAACTAGCTTGGTCACTTTAATTTTTTATCCCAGGAACATTCAAAGGCATTAAACCCGCATTATAAATTAATGAGTTGTAAAATGTCAGCTGATAAAACAAAAGCAGTTTTGAATGTAGGGATAAAAATGTTTCCATTTCAGATTAGCTATGTAAAAAATATGCATATTAAGTGGAATGAGAGAAGAATTTCTGCAATCCCATGGTTCCAATGTGGAGGGGCTAGTTCGGACCGTCTTTCAGCTTCCTATGATGGGAGCATCCTGGGAAGATGGCAGCCACTCATACCCTCTAGAAATGCTAGCAGCTTCCCTCTACCTGGAGGAGCTTTCCAGTTGCACTGTGGTAGTGATTAAAAAAAGGTTAAAATTTCCATAAATTTGCTGGGGCTCTGGATAAGCTCCCACATGCAGGTAATAACATCTTAGTTATGTACTTTTCCCCTTGAAACCTCTTCCTTAATATAAGAAGTATAAAAATAATGGCAAATAAGAATAAAAGTAAGGATCCTCCCTTCCCCCAAACTATCATAAAAACAGATATTGGTCAGAGAATTCACAACAGTAAATTCATTTATCTTTCTTTCTTCTTCTTTTTTTTTTTTTTTAAGCTCTGCTATCTTTCAGGAAGACACCATAATCCTGGGTCACAGTGTTCTAAGTGAAATTTTGCTTACTCAAAGACTTAATAGCTGTTTATTGTTTTACAAAGGTAAACATATTAGAGTTTTCCTCTATATCTAGAACTCATAGTGGTTTTGATTACCTTACTTAACTCTTACCAAAGGAAACTAGTCATTGTACTGATGTTTAAATACACATGTCCCTTGCCTCTCCTTTCACTGAATTTTTGAGGTTGTAGCTTCTATCACTTAGAAATTTTCTCAGCTTCACTTTCTGTCTACATCTATAATATGCTGACACTCTAAGGATATAGTATTTAGCTAAACTGTACTTCAGAACACGAGTCAATAATTCCCTTTGAAGGCTAAAAAAAAAAAGCCTAACAACACCTTCCTCAGCAAGCCCAATGTGATGGTGTACTGAGGAAAGGCCCCCAAACAACAGCTATACACAAATATTTCTATTTGCATTGTACATCTATTTGCCAACAATTCCACAATGCTTTATTAAATACATCAAGTGAATACGTGTCTCCCAACAATATGTCAGAAGGAGAGAAAAGATTTGGGAAGACTCTCTAATTATCGGAATCCGTGATCATTCAGCAACTTGCTTTATACCCACCGTCAAAAAGAAAGTATTAAGAAACTATACAGAAAAATATGCTTATTATCATGCCTGAAGGATATTCAAGAGGAATGTGAAAATAACTGTAATTTATTTAGGACCCAGAAGTATGAAATAATAAGCTTCTGAGCCATCAAAATTGTTTTGGAATTTTTTTATCTGACATGAGGGCAGACCTTGTCTAGCTTTAAGTTTTATAGTAATAAGACCTTGGAAATAAAACCTTGAATAAACTGAATATAAAGAAAGGGGAAATGTGTCCTTGTGTAAATAGATATTGTGTCTATCACCTTCCTCTGAAAAGGTTACACAACTTTCAAAGCCCATAAAAGGTGTAAAGTCAGTAACTGCCAGGGTACGTTGGAATGTTTTGTAAAAACTAAACATGAAGTAGAAAAACTGTAACAATTTTCTCTGATTGTTTTATAGTTGCTCCACCCCTAAGCCTCATCTGAAAGTGTACGTTTTTCTAAGATGTAGATACTAACTAAAATACACTTTCAGCTTTCATAGTCCTACAAAATGAAACCTCCTTTCTCCCAAAACTTAAACAGGAACCCATACCTTCTTCTGAAGAAGCAAAAGCTTGTCTCTTAAAAAGATATTTCTCTTGCAAAAGACTTTCCATGCTTGTATGGAAAAGGAGACTGTAGTTCTAGCCTATCCATAAAAATAATTGCTTTCAAATATCTGACAGTCCAACAGACCAATTTGGTAACTTGGATGGTTTCGGCACTTCATAGATGTCAGAGCAATCCTTGGGTCTGAGTAACGTTACGGTTACGGGGAGGTGCCGCAATGCTTCCAGCCCACCAGCTCAAACAGTGGGAAAGAAGAGCTCTCGCAAACACAACAGTTCTCTCGAGGTGGCAAAGCGTGTGGATCACCTTTATAGATGTCAGTGGGTGGGGAGAACCTTGGTGGGGGAAATAGAGTCACAGGTTTTTAAGGGACGCGTGGCTCTATATAAGGCTGTTGGACCAGCTACTTCAGGCGCTAGAGATTTATCAATAGCTTTCTTGGGATTGCTATGGCTTGAAGTAGTGGTCGTGGCAAATTTAGCCACATGCAGAACATCCTAATCTCGGTGAATCCTGCCTCTCGCTCCACAGAAACGTCTAACGGGGATCACGCAATCGAGCCCATTCATCTTTGAAACCCTAGTTTTTATGAGCCATCTGATACCTGAGAAAGCCAGCTAAACTTCATTTCTCTACCCAAAGGATTTCTCTTTGGGATTAGCAGTGGATTCAGAGCTGTGGGCCCTAGTGAAATTATTTACTCTGTAGTATCTTTAAAAGTGCAGCCACCCCTCCTCACATAGCAACACCCTTCCTAGGAGCCTGTTTTCAAAATAGCGTCATTGCACCTCACAATTGACAAAACCAGACAACGGTGAAAGGGACAGTGACATGGCAGACACAAAAGCTCAACACATTATGGCCACTCTAAACAGAGTACAAAAGGAAGGGAGTCAGTGATGTGTAAACCAAACAATGTGAGGGGAAAAATATTGAATAATTTCTGTCATGAGGCACTGACTAAAGCCAGGCTCTAATTGAA
>NC_060074.1:87227500-87315000 GCF_922984935.1 Meles meles | reverse complement strand
GTGTGATAAAAGTTGAAGCACTGTGGTGTTTGCGAGTTATCACACGTCTCTAAATGCCACCTCCTAAGGTCTTCAGTCCCCTGTTCTGTTTTACATGCAAGCACTTCCCTGGCTGCGGAGCATCTGGTCAGTAATCGCCTTAACCTTACAAAGAAGCGGGCTCTGATGGCGTTGGCCTCCCTGCTCCACGCAATGGGAACCGTGGCAATAGGAACGGGATAATTAACAAGTCGCTTATGAGAAAAGAGAGAGACTTGATGAAACTGACTCTTATTCGCTTGTCCATAAAATGGATTATGATATTTATTACTTATGCATTCTTCCTTTGATCACTGGTTTTTGTTGACGGTCATCAAATACGCCCTTTTATTTTTTAGGATCATCCCCTCCACGTCTTCGTGTTACTTCCATCTTGTTTATTCTTCATAAGAGTGAAAAGAACACACGTTTTTCACAACTCTCCAAATCCTTCTCCCCATATCCCTCAAATTAAAGATAAGCCAATGAACCATAACAGAAGGCACCAGACCACTTGGACAGGCTGAGGCCCTTCCATCCCTTGAAACACGGTGAGCCTTACCTAGTAGCTGAGTAAGGGATTCCGGGGTTTGCGTGCCCTTCGGACAGGCCCATTTGGCCTCCCTAATGGGCCAATTCCAAAAAGGAAGTGAAAAGGGAGGAAACAGCCTTGTACCAGAAGCTAGAAAAGCCCAGCAGTGCGAGGTGTCCTATCTCTCAAGCGCTTGATGTTTCCGCAGGCTCTGGGGTCAGACAGTCTCAATTTGAATTCTAGCTCTTCTACTTACTAACTTGTTACTTTGGGCAAGATGGTAAACCTGCCTCACTGTCTCTGTCTGTTGAATGGGGGAGATAATGACAGGATCTATCACAATGGTGTTTGTGAAGATTTAGGGGAATCCAAACATGCAAAGCCCCTAGAGCTTGACGTATGGTAAGCGTTTCAGCAGTGCGAGGTGGTATTATTATTAGTGGCATTACTATTGTTTGCTCAGTCCAGGGACAGTTTTAGGTGGGGTGGCTTCCGTGTATTTCTCTCATGTAATAAGTCATTTTATGATTGGAGCCTGTAATAATTCACAGTAGCCGTGATGAACCAATAAGATTTTATTCCTTCTCTGATTTTAAATTTGGCAAAGGGCAATGGAGGGCATTGAAAGGTCACAACATTTAAGCACCAAACGAAAAAAAAATTAGGTGTTTGGAGAGAGCCACTGTGAGAAAGGGGCATCCCTTTCTCATCATTCCTTTCTCTTCATGAAACAAGGTGTGGGGCTGCCGTTCTCTAGGACGGACAGTAGAATGCCATTTTGCCGAAGCAGCAGCTAAAAGTTCAAGATGATAAGGGACTTACTGAAAGTTCATGCAGCTGAGTGGTGAAATTGAGTTTTCCAGTTTTCATCTGTCTGACCTCAAAATGCAACATCTCTCCGAATGCTGCATCACACTTTCCGAAACCTTGCACGCAAGGTACACATGCTAAAAAGAGATTTTATGGTTTTTGACATTTATGTTGCACACATTCAAAAGAGATAAAAATAGACTCCATGCTGCTGATATAATTACTAGAGGCTATAAAAGCCATGCAAAAATCTGGAGAGGGGGTGTGGGAATAGTTGGGGGAAGAGCATAAACAAGGGAGCAGTGACACAAACTAGGACAACATACTGTCCTTAATTCCTTCCCTCACTCCCCACAGTCCTGATAGAGCTCTACCATAGAAGATCAAGCCTTCATTTTGAACTTGGAAACCTCCCCATCTGCAGGCAGTGGCCATGCCAGCAAGCCACAGGTGGGCACCGCATGAGCAGGTGAGAAATGCGACTGGAAAGGGGAGGATGAGGATTTGGTGTCCCTAAAAGAGCACATCAATCCTAATTACCCTGCCTGCGTGCGCTGCTTCTGTCTACTTAGGTATTTATTTTTCAGCCAGGCGGTTTAGGAGAGTTTGCGACAAATGAGGGTCCATGCCTTGGCAATCCCAGAGAAGAAAAGTCAAGCAGCATGGGGAAGAGGACCTGGCTGAGCTCTCAGGTGGCCTGCCCTGTGGTGAGGAAGCCACCCTCCGGGGGAGCCGGCATCCTCTGCCAGAGGCGGCGGGCAGACAGCAGCATCTCCGCTGCAGATGGAGAGAAACATGAGAATGACCTTTGGCGCCGCACCTCGCAAGGAAGCAGGCAGCAGAGGAAGCTGGGTTTGGGGTCCGAGGAGAATCTGAACACGAGAGAGAGGGAGAGCTCTTCAGGAAAATGTGCTTGCTTATTTCCTCCCGGCACCTTGCTCATCACCCTCCTAATTTTTAAGAGGCAAGCTGAAACCCATGCTGGCATAACATCCGCAATGACACGCTACCTACCAGCCACGGTGCCCCCTGCCCCCCTTCCGCTCCAGCAACGCCACTCAGCCCTCGCAAACAACGGTACGGACAAACCCCACCGACACCTATAGTAAGTGCGTCTGTAGACGCCCAGATCCCTGCTGGTGGGACTCATCGTGGCGAAAATTCAGACCCCATTGGATTTAGGGCCAGGTGGAGCTTGGCCTTGAGACTGTGTCTTCCCTTTTGGAGGAGAACAGAGGTGGATGCCTTGACACAAAACTGGGGGCTGTTTTGAGAGTTGGCCTTGCTTTTGACCATTCGTGCGGTCCGTCGCCTTGTCCTTCGGCTCACAGTGACCGTGAAACCAAATTCATCATTCTTGAGGAAAAGGACAAAGACCGGGATGAAATGAGTTGCTAAAGGTTACAATCTGACTCACGTAAGGATGAAACCACGGGTCCTCAACGTGTCCAGTTTAGTAAGCAACTGACATCATTCAGATTCAGAACAGTCGTCCAACTTTTGCAATGCTGTAGGAAAGGGCAAGTGACTTGTGGCACTTTGGATACTGAGTCTTTCTGATGAGATAATTTAGGATGGCAGGTAGTAGACTTGAGTATTAAGCTGTGTTCTATTGATTGTAGCAACTCCAATGGGAACTATATACTAATTTTAACTCTCAAACCTTTAAGAAGTATGTGGAGAATAATTACACCTTACTTGCAGCAGGGATGAGTCTGGTGCACTTTTTCAAGTTAGTTCCTTCCCTAGGCAGTGTTCCTGGGTCTCCGGAGTGGATGGATGAGTGGCTTAGAAACTGGGAGTGGGGAGTCATGGAAAGGAAGGCATGGGGAAAGCGCACAGGGAAAAAGGACATGCAAAATAAAACACATTTAAATTTGTTACTACGCATGAGATCATATTTCTGGCACTTTGCAGAGGTCCTATGGAAGCTGTTGGTTCCAATATAGAAATACTAGAGTGAGTAAATTGGTGTTAAATTTAAATTTTCTTAGGAAGTAATATCTACATTCTATCTACATTCCTTATAAGATTCTCTCAGGTGGATTGGGAAAAGAGACGTCCATGGGAGAAAAGATTTTTCTAGTATTTAATCCACTGTTTCCCAGTAGAAACGCAATTTGTGTTTAGGAAAATAAACATACAGAAGGAAACTGCACATTTTATTGGCTTAGTGTCTCTTATGTTGGTAATTTAGAGGTGGTGTTGGACTTTGTTAAGAGAAAATAGTATTTAGCATTCTTAGACAGGTGTAGAAATTATTTAAGGGTGTACCAAACTAAAACTTGGACATTTTGCTAGGTCCATAGATCAATGTTAACATTTTAAAACTTGGAAATCCGAAGGGATAAGCATCTTGAATAGCAGAACTTCCTTTTCCATGATGCGTTTTGGACGTTAGCAATAGTCTGAACTCCTAACGTGGTTTTGACAGTGACCCCTGGAAACCTCTGTGAAACCTCTACTGTTTAGCTGTATTATGAGAAAGTTTATAATCAAGTGAGTCTTTTGCTTCGGAAAGAAGCTGTTCTCTTCTCGCAGAAACCTGTAACTCTGGTGTTTTCTGTTTGCATGGGCACAGCAGCATGGATGCACATTACAGAACATTACCACAGGTGTGTGGATGGCATTTGATGGGGCCCTGGGCACTCGTGTTAATGGCTCTGTCCAAGTCTTAAATACAACAATTTTCTCCCAAATAATACATCCCCATGTGTTTGATAATTTGTAAGGATGATGAAAATGCTGCATCTCACGGAGATCTGTGGTGAAAGATGGGGGATTGCAAACCTGTCCCCTGACATATGGGGGGGGGGTCTGAAGCCACCTTTGTCAAAGACTTCAACCCACTTGCCCAGTATCTTCCTTGATGGAAAGAAAGACTTCACACGCTCTTTATGATGCAGACTGCAGTTAGTCACAGGCGAAAACTTCTTTCTCAAATACTACTTTAGATCTTGTATTTTCTTGTTTAAAAATGTGCAACAAGGTAGGAAATTAGTTAGGTGTGCTTTTTTTTAATGTGCCACAAGTTTCTGATAACTTTTTTCTGTGAGGCACACCATCGATTTGTAGGATCATTCTCTCCTCAATGCTGCTAAAGCAAGGGGAGGCCCTGATTTTAATGCCAAGAGGGAGAGGGTGAACCAAGCAAAAGGGAAAAAAATTGAGGGGTGCCTCAAAGGAGAGAAAGCAAATAGTGATGCAGCAGAGATATTATAGATAAAGTAAATACAGCATCACCACAAAAGTCTAAACACTTGTTAAACTGTCTGGTTTTAGAACATTTCAGCCATACAACATTATTCAACTACTCATCACTGTGAGAACAGGCAATCAGGAAAGCTAATTTCTTAATTAGCTCTGCTCCGGCGGTAATGATTGCAGATCGTGTCAACTAAAATCTGTTTGGATTTCTGTAAATTGGAGTCCGACAAGCCTGCAGTTCCGTCGCCAACCTGATAACTCTCACCCCCTGTCTTTTGTTTTTCCTTCCAGCCTTTTTCCTGTCGCCATCTCGGTATTTAATCTGACACCGCCAGGCAGCGAGAAGGGCTTACTCTTCCCCTTAAAGAGAAAGAGAGAGGAGGAGGAAAAGCAAAACATTTACGTGGGGACAGGAGGGCTGGCTGCACAGGAAACCTGGTCCCAACCTAAACTACTGACAAAAGCCTTTAATCTTTCCCACATTCCTCAAGGCATTCTCCTTCTGTAATAAGACATATTCCTTTCAAGTAAATCCTGATAAGGGAATTCATTTTTTTTTTTTTACAGGAAATGTATATCCTTGTAAGTCTATCATCTTATTTAGCTTCTATATTATAGGTCCTAACTAATCCAAAACCGTTTCCTTATCATCTGGCATGCTAACGGCACAGTCATCAAAACAAACAATCTGTTAATACAACTAAGGTTAAGCCAAGCCAAGCAGTTCGTGCTATATTTAATATGCGTACAACAGAGCCTTCGCTTTTTAACTGCTTGTTGGTCAGAAAAGACCAATCTGTTAGACACCGAGGATTTCAGTCGCCTCACAGACAGTCGGTGTGACGTTAAAATATAGATTCCAGAGTCCCCATTTGTCTCATCTGGACAGTTCTGGATATGACGACGCCTGTTTGGACCCAGGGCAGGTCTATGACCATCGGATAGCTTTCTCATGAAGACTGCTGCCTTCCCTTCACCTTCTTGAGCTGTGGTTCACTTCAATTCCTTTTTCGCCAGCTCCCCCTCAGATTTCAGAGTCAGAAACTTTTCGCAAACACAAAGGCGGAAAAAGAAATCATTTCTATGCATAGACTCATTAGCTTGGAGTCTAGCTTCCCTGTCACTTTAAATAAATTAAAATGAGATTTAGAAAAACACAAAGGCCTGGTCTGTAAATCATTCTATTAGTATGTCTGAGTGCACTTAGGTGATTACCTGATGTCTGTGTGATTAATACTAACCAGAGGTGTGGGCCAAACTACCCTCCCCCCTCCTTTTTGTGGTGAGGGAAGCAAGGGGGAAGGGCAACCCAGTGTGGGATGACAAGTTTACACCATTGAATAAAAAGCAAAAGAAGTTTCAGGAAAAGTAGATATCTTAAAAGAACTATTCTTTAGCAGATGAGAGGGAAAAGTCCACACATATCTCCTTTTCCGGGCATCCATCTAAAAAAGGATTTAGCACAAGAAAGGCCCATAGTAACTATGATATTTAGACAGTAGTCTTGAATACAGTGCAATGACATATTCAAATTATTAATATATCCTTAGGAATGATATGCTTACATCTGAGAAAAGAAGATACAATGTGACTTTTCACTTGGTTACCATGAATCTCTGTTGTTTTAAACTAGGATTTAAAAAACAAAGTGCATGATGTTCATCACCGAGGAAGGTATATTATTAATAGTGATCTTAAAAGTGTCACTTCAACATTTGGGAAATGTGGTTTCTTTTAGCTTGCTAAATAAGATTAGAAACTACAAAACATCCATGGTCACTTTTAAAAGACTCACAAAGTGGTTAAAAATTAAGAGTGAGGGGCGCCTGGGTGGTTCAGTGGGTTAAAGCCTCTGCCTTCGGCTTACGTCATGATCCCAGGGTTCTGGGATCGAGCCCCACATCGGGCTCTCTGCTCGGCAGGGAGCCTGCTTCCTCCTCTCTCTCTGCCTGCCTCTCTGCCTACTTGTAATCTCTGTCTGTCAAATAAATAAATAAATCTTTAAAAAAAAAAAAATTAAGAGTGAACTACTGAAACTCGGGATATCCAGGGCCATTACCAACAATAAACAGAAGGATAAGCCAGATCATAATTGTGTAGACACTGTCAAGGCTCCATCAGAAGCGAATGACAAGGAGCACTGTGTAAACTTGGAACTCCCCATGCCAGCTTTTTAAATTTTATCATCGAGGGACGTTCGCCATCATTGGAACCCCCTGTAATTCAAAATACACACTGGAGCCTGGAAGAGACCAGGGATGAATTATTTTACCTAGACCCCTTGCTTTGGAAGCAGCTGTGCTTTGATGCCTATTTTTGTGAAAACCAAGCTCAGTACCTATTGTGTTTTGATTAATACTGCAGTTCCAACTCTTTTGAAAGCAGGACATTCTTATCTGGGAACCTCGTCATTTCTGATGTCCCCATGACTGTCCTTACTTGTAGCTTATACTAAAAGTGTCAACTCTGTGTAGAAGGTATGGGTTTGTTTGAACACAGGATTTTTAAACTTAGGAGAGAGCCATGAAATTATCCCTCATGTATGTGAGTGTACACACGGTGTGCCTGCCTACACCATCACAGCATCACACACACTCACTCCCCTCACACACATCACACACATCACTACACACACGCTCTATGCTAAATCTGCCTCCAATTAACCAAAAGCACAATTTTGCCCTGACAGGGAAGATTTCATTTGGTCCACATATGACTAGGGAGCCGATTTCATTTCCTGTAAAAACCCCCTCAAATGCTGCAAAGTTACCTGACTCAGCTGCTTGTAGAAATCAAATTCAGTCAGAGATAACAGCTAATCATTTGTCACAGTAAGAAGCAATTCCCTGAAATCGGAAGGGAAAACCTGCCGCTTCAATCCGCAGGTCTGTCAGATTGCTAGAAATTACATTCTGCTCTGACTAACCTCTGCACTTGGATTGCTAACGACAAGAAGTCTGCTCTATCAAAAGAGAATATCATACAACCAGGAACCGCTTTTGATTCGTTCTGTTCCAATAACCTGAGAAAAGTTTATGGACATGCCTTGCTGCTTGGACCTCAATTTCTACCAACCTGCACACTGTTTTGAATTTATAGCACTGCGGCTCCGTAGTAATATAGGTAAAATTTACAGGCTGACTATCTGCTACTTCATTGAAAGAAAATTAAGAGTTGATTTTACAACCACACGACTGGAATTTGCTTTCTGATACTTTGAGGAAGTACACAGTTTGGAGGCTTCAATTAAAATGCCAAAAGAGAAAAAGCAAATTGATTAACTCTCAAAATACAATTTATATTTTTTAGAAATGCTTCCCGGGAGGGAATTAACTTTATACTCTTCTATGTAAACACTATTTGTGCAGCATATTATAAGTTTAATAAAAATGATATATCACCTCTCTGCTAGATTTATAATTTGCATAGCAGTAGTGGATATGAGATCTTGGTCAAAATGTTTCCCTGTGCGTGTGTGTGTGTGTGTGTGCGTGTGTGTGTGTGTGTGTGTGCAGTGGTATTCAGGGGATGGTTGGGAGGAGGTAGGCCTGGTATCTCACCCAAATCCTTTGGAGTCATTACCATTCAAATGTCCTTCAAGGTAGCTTATTGACGCCCGGGAAGCCATTGCTTTGAGTTCAAATCACATGATCCTTAAAAAAAGAGGTGACTTCTATTTTGCAAACAATACTTGGCCAAACGCTTTTCTTTTGCCCTGATTAGATTTATGATGAACGCATATGCTGCAACTCTTTTATAATAACAATAACACAAAGATGGAAAGTCAGAGATTCCATGTTTAAGAAGCCCATTTCTTAAGACCGAGTCTATCCCATGGTGTGTGTGTTTAGAAGGCATTTTATTTTCCACAGTGGAATCAGCTGAGGAGAGACTGTGAGCTGTGACTCTGAATTTCCTTTGCTTTTGTCAAACTGTGTCACAACTGTAAAGTTATTTTAACAGAGTTTATTTGCCTAGGCATTTCCTTTCTCTTGTAGTAGTGTAAGGAAAAGGGAAACAACAATTTAACATGTACGTACAGTCGAAGTGGATGTGAGGGACTTTTGCAGCTCCTTTCATGAGCAGACAGTTCAATGATAAGTATGAAGGCTTTTCTTTTTGAAGCTTTATAAAAACAATTTTAAATCTTTTTTCTGGCTTTTTTCATCTCAATTTTCCTCAAACAACTGCAGTGGCAATTAGACAAGTTTGAAAGTTCTAATTTCTTTCTTTCCTGGACCTGTCCTGAGACTCCCTCCTTCCTAGTGAATATTGGCTCAAACAGGGGGACTTCCGTAAATTTTTCAACATACTATGTTTTTGTGTAAAAAAAATCATTACACAAAATACAATAATTGACGTGATTAATATGTTTGGTGGGATTAGCCAATAGAGTTCCTTGAAGTAAAACTCGAATCAATCCTTCTTCCTAGGTCCGAACCTCCCCTTGGCCTTAGATCCTCTCTTGCCTAGTCATTCGTACAGTGTGGCCAGGGCTTAAGCTCCAGTACTGTATGAGAATGCAAACAAGGAGATTTCACAATCAGATGACACCGAGACGTACGCTCGCTGTGCCAAACTCTCTTTATTGACTGTTCTCTCATCTGGGGCCAGCCTGAGGATCTGAGAACCTGCTGCAGTTAGAAAGAAGCCACCTGACTGCTAAGTTGCCCTCCTGTCTATTCTCAATTACCCTAGCAACACAGCCACCACCAGCCAGGGTTTCCCACAATTGTTCTGGCCAGAGAGGCGTCCCTCAAAGGGGTATGCTGCTGCTCTCTCCCCAGAGAAAGGTTCACTGAAGAAAATGCACCGTCAGTCTCTACAGGCTTGCTAGAATATCTCCATTTCCAGGGTCACATGTGTGCCTTAAAAACTCTTTTTCTTTCCTCTGTTGAGGAGGCCGGGTTGATCATGTAATCATGCCTGACATTTAGGCATTATCTTACCAATACCAGAGCCCAGTCATAGACATTTGTCACTTGATCCTCACAACAATCCTTTGAGGGAGGAGGTGCAATTAATAGTATCAAATTTGATAGATGAGTAAACCCAGACTCGGATTTTTAAACTGACTTTCCCCCAAATCACCTGAAGTCAGAATCTGGATCTGATTCCTGCCTCCAGACCCTGTCCGTCACTAGATTCTACCTGTGCTCTTCCCATCACCTCTGGGGTACACGTCTAAATCGGCACACAAAAGCCACAGTGTTTCTAACTACTTAGCAGAGTATGGCAGGGTAAGTATAGTATCCTTGCTTATGGAATTCAGTGGCTGCATCTGTCCCCGGGCATGAGAGGGAAATGAAGGGAAGGGGAAAACTAAGCCAAGGTTGAGAGCAACTGAAGTCAAAGTTGTAGGAAAAGCAAATTAGATGGAGGAAGCGCATCTGGTCATCAATATCTTAAACATGTATTCATGAGTTAAGTGATGCGTGTCATTTTGAGATAGAATAGGTGTATCTTGCTTGAAAGGTGTTTCTTTTTAATTTTTGTGTCTTTTAGGAACAACTCACTACTTATATGCTGATCTACCATATTCACTCTCATCTCCCCATGTCTTTGAGCATAAAATTCAAATGGCTTCTACACATGAACAGACAGCTGTAGACTAAAGAACTCATATAAGTACCTTTTTGGTTGACATGTTTTCTGTCCCAACTATTGCTGCTTTGAGGCTGTAGGCTGGGTATTGGATTAAAAGTACTATTCTTCATTCAGTCGTGAGCGTGTCATTGGAGTACTAATGCTAAGACTAATTTAGAGAAGTATGCGCCATGTCACAGACTCTGTAATATACCTGGGAAACCGAGTCCCCTATACTCTGTGGGAACTTGAGATGGGTCCTTATTGTCTGTATTTGTGGGCTATTTTCATTGCTTCTTCACTGCTACCCGTGTGACACAGAGACCACCGCTCCACCGTGCCACCACACACCACCACACATACACACACCGCTTCACATTTTCAGGCATTTTTATTTACTAGAATGAAAACGGGGGGGTGGGGAACCACTTAAATATGACTTATAACATTCTCAAATGGCCTTTCTATTTTTATAACTGAAGCCTAAACTCTGAATGGATGGAAATGGAACTGGAAATGCTCACCGGTGTTTACAGTAGCATCAGGGAGAGACTGTAGCAAGTTACCTGACTTTCACAAGAATATACTCCAAAGAATTTGCAATTCTTGTCAGCTGGATGAGTCTTACTGGTATTGATTCGCACCACCGTATTCACCTTGGGCTTGATATAGATATACCGGATAATATGAGGATTGGGCTCTAGAAAATCATCATTCTGTAATTTTATTCACATTTCAACTGATGGAAGACACAGCAGATACTTAAATTTTCTAAACGAAAGAAAGAAAAAATCCTGCCCATTCTTCTGAAATTTAAGTAGGCAGCCCTTGAAAGATCACCGGGAAAAGTCTGTATTTTCTCAGGTTTAACTAAATAATTTATGCATACTTTCACTTTGGCATGATGAAGCAATTTTAGCCTTTAAAACCCACAACTACTCAGGAGGGAAAAGGTCTGGTTCCTGCAACTTAAATAATTTAAGCATCCAGGTGGAAATGCTTTCAGCAGTTCCCCTTTTTGAGACAAAGGAAGAAGATTCAGAATTTGGAGATACCAAGAATAAAGAATTGATAAAAGATGTACCCTTGGATGTATTTAATTTAGAATGGAAATCCTACAATCTTTTTTTTAAAATGATGTGGACCAGAGTGAGAGAGGAGGAGAAATGTCTGCTCGCCTGCTGTTTATAATAAATGAACACATAGAAAATAATACGTCAGCAAAGTTCTAAGTCACACACACACACATATGCATATACAAACGTACACATATACAAATACAAGTATCTATAAAACCTAGATAATCCGATAGCCCATTTCAACCCAAGGCTTAAACATTTGGTAGCTATTAGAGATCTCACAAGAAGTTGTGCTTTAATCCCTGGGTTCCTGATTTATACGTGTGTATATCTTTTGATACATAACTGAGTGTATTAGGACAAATGAGAACCAAACAAAATGTCACTTCTCTAGGATGGAGGACTGCAAGAAAGGATACTACTGAAATACGAGAGGAGGTTCTGAAACGTAGGTGTCCAGTTTATTAAGTACTCTGAGTACCTGGGCTGGGCGCCTCCTGTCAGACTTCAGAACCGCCATGGGGAAGTTTGCCTTCCCACTTACGGGTCTGTAAGTGACATACTCGTAAAAGAGTGTGGGACTTGGAACGCAGCCCCTGTAGAGGTAGAGCACAGCTTAGAGTCAGAAAGTTTTCAGGGTTAAAAAATTTCCTGCCGTCTTATAAACATACCCCAAAATGTACATAATACTTAGTGCTGTTATTTCTCGTGGGAGAGAAAAGCACCCAGCAACTCATACACGAAGCACTTTTTTTTTCATATGTATATTTATCACATCCAGATTTGATGGCTCATGCAAAGATGAAAGTCAGCTAAGGTACAAAAAAAGGTAACAGAGCTAAAGAGTTGGTTTCCTTTAGAGTTGAGTGTGACAAATTATACAGGAAGGGGGAAAAGAAATCTTGCTATGTTTGTATTTTTGAAAATGAACGGAGGCTTCATTCCATTAGAGAGGAAAACGAGCCTTCAATGCTCATGAATTTTAAGTCTCCAAAACTTTTGACCCTGTGCATCCTGGGCCTGCGACATACTGGGTCCCCTCAAGAGAGAGCCTGAAGAAAATGCGAAGAAAGGTAACCCTCGGAGCCAACAGGAAATGTTAAGCTTGGCCAGGGCTGCATAAAAGAAGGTTACTGAAACCAAACAGCACGTCCAGAACAAGGTCGCTATGTTATGATGATTTCATTCTGAATGTGATTCTGGATTTGTTTCTGTTGTGGTCGTGCGGGTGAGGGCCACCTTCGGTGACATAGGTCAGAGACGTGGACTGGGGAAGAGTGATATTAACGGGGGGGGGGCACAGAAGTATTGTTAGGGGAGGGAAGGATTATTATTCTTGATATAAAGAGGTTGAACAGCAACAGCGAAGGTATGGAATGTGAATGGTGGCCCAGAAAGAGAGTGAAGTGGGGGTGGATTGTTGCTTTTTTCTTTTTTCTTTCATTTTCTTTTCTCTCTCTTTTTTTCTTCCTTCTCTCTCCCCACCCCAACCCCCCGGCCTTCTTTTGGTCATCCATTGACTTTAATTAAGCCCAGCCAGCCTCTTAAGCATGGGAAACTTGGAGAACTTTTTTGTTTAAAGTGACCTTGTTCCCAGGGTTTTCCCCACAACCTCTCTCAGCTCTGTTGCAAGGATGAATATTCACATTCCTGCTCTGAATCTTAGAACAGGGCACCTGGCATAAACAGAAAATTGTAATCTCATCTGAAGTATAATACTAAGAGCATTTTTTTTTTTTAAGGAGAAAGAAACCTCTCTCCATAATCCTGCTAGTTATACTTCTTAACTGTATTATTTTAAGTCAATTAATTCAAATTTTAAAATAATGAAATTACTAGCAGAGACTCTAAACTTCTTTTAGTATATTAAATTGGGCAGATTGCTTCTCTCCTTCTAATTATGAATGTTGCAGTTACAAAAGAAACTGTCATTTTGATAGAGCAAAAGACAATCTGTCTGCCAAAAATGTCCAACCATAATTCTAAAAAAAAGTCATCGGCATCAAGAACATGCTACTTTGTTTGATGTACTGTCTTATTGGAAACCTAATTTGCTTTCAACCTCTGAGACAACACATAACATAAGTTTGTGTGACTAATTTTTCTTGGAAATATGAGTAATTAGAATTAGGGGCCATTTTCATAGCAGGAGTGGACAGGTTTTTTAAAAATTCAAAGTAAGTGCTAGAGTTATTTTCTTCGCTTTTTTTATAGCACTCCTAAAACCAAGTAGAGGGGGGATGCTGAGCTTTGTACTGGATAATGTGAGTCCCCAAGTAAATCGTGAGCGATTGCAAAGTACGGAAAGGTTTATTACCTAAGGTGAGCCCTCCCAGAGCTCCTGGAGTATAAAAGCATTAAGCGTATGTTCTAACAAAGTCATAAAAATCAATAAACAGGAACCCCCCACCTGTGCAATGGCCCCAGTGTTAAGTTTTATACATGTAGTAATCGTGCATATCAATTTTCACCACCCTTCCTACACTAGCTATTACAGGGCCTACCACCACCGGAGGGACGGCAAGAGCCGCACCATTCATCCATCCCACGGAGTTGTCTACATGCCAGGCCCATTGCATCATTGTCAGTTTTATTCTATCTGCGACTGGACAAGGCGGCAGCCCTAGCTTCTATACACCCACTCAGTACCGCAACAATTGCAAACTGTGTGCCTCTGTTTAAAGAGTTTACAAGTCCTTCTGAAAGAGAAACAGAACCGTTGCATATTAATGCCCCAGACCCCAGAGGATCACACAATGGGAAGGGGAACGACACGGCGCTGCCACTGATAGGTGACCTTGGCCAACTGCTGCCGACTCTGGCTTCTCCACCAAGGTTTAAAAAATAATCGTGCATTCCTGGTAAACCTCCAGGTAACCAGGTTTCTCCAGCAACTCGTAAGAACCTGCACGCTCCTCAACAGCCAGAAGATTCGGAAAGCACGGGTCAGCGTTCTATTAATGCTGGGCAACGTAGGCTAAACAAGTTGGCCCTAGATTGGCAGTATTTTTACCAAGTTACAGAAATAGCTACTAACCTCACACTTACTTCATCAAGGAAATCCTCTCACCCCACCGCCCCATTTTTACCAATAAGGCAGAAAATAATCCCTGAATGTATCACCTTTGTACCACATTCACACTTGGCCATCCATTACTCTGTGTGGGATGGCGGTGCGGGGCGTGGGCAGCAAGCTTATTCCAGTCCCAGCCACTTGTTGGTTAAAAGGTCCAATAACATTGGAAGAAATACCTCACTTGGGGCATTCTGGGAAAAAAAGGGGGGAAACCCCTCCTTTTAATTATGATCCAAAGATAACAGCTCTGCAGTGATGAACATTTGAGACGAGCACCTTCATTCAGACACAGGACTTGGGTGATTTTTTTTTTCTTTCTCGTAAATGATTCTATTGGCCATAGTTTGAACAGAGCCTCAAAAACAAAGGCAGACCTTGGGGATGACTCCTCTTCCCCCCTCCCCAGCAAAAAACAAAACAAAACAAAACAAAAAACCCAAAACAACCCTCCCCCCCCCCCCCGCAAAAAAAAACCAACCAGGAGTTTTATCTGTCTGAGGTTGCCTTTGACAGCGCTCACAGCACGGAAGTGCCACTCACGGGCACTTAGAGCTGCGTCATTTAGGAGCATAAAAATAGAATAAAGTTTTGCGGCAAATGAGAAATTATGATATAACTCAAGTGTCTTGCCATGAAACAGGCGAAATGAGCCATCTAAACATTTTTTCCAGAACAAAAAACATAAAAATAAAGAAAATAGAGAATGCGAGTCCGGTGTGACTTCCAGGAAGGTGTACCTCGAGTCTGCTTTCCACGCCACCCACCAGAAGAGTCGCTATGGATATGACGAGGAAATGAGACATTTCTAGCAAACGCAAAGAGAGTGAAACACTGCAGTTGTGAACAGCTGGCATACAATAGATAATTTAAGGGAAAGTGACCCTCATGTATAATTTTTAACTGAAGAACTGTCAGGCCCCATTAGTTCCAATAGGGCCTGCCAGGACCAAGATCGGTTTATAGGAGTATTGTATTAGCATAGTTTCGGAGAAAGCAGCATGAACACATAATATGGGGATTCAGTAAATTTAGTGTTTTTAAAAATTGTACACATTATTTGTTAAGCGGACATCAATGTTCTCCGCCTGTGTGTTCAGAATGAAAAGCCCAATAGGGTAGCGACTGCCATGGTAAACAATTTGTGAAAAGGACCTTCTGAGCTGTTTTACTACATTTCAAAAGTAACCCCCAAAAGTTAAAAGGAAAAACCAAATAGTGGCTCTCATACTGATTATTCACCGTGGTACTGAATGCTTATGACTCAAAGGCCCTGAAGGAAATAGGGCAAGGAGCAGAAAAACTATATACACCAATTCATCCGAAGTTCTTGTCAGGAAGTGCGGAAATTCCCAGACAGTCGGGGAAGGAGGTAACACGATCTAATCGGGGAATAGATCATGTATGTTTCAAAAGTAATAGCCGAAGTAAATCACAGAGAGAGAGAGAGAGAGATAGAGAGAAAGAGGTCACCCCTTCCCCTTCGGGTTGGCCATTCAACTAAGCAAATATGTAGGAAAGTTTTCTTGGCAGCAGGGTTATCTAACTTAAACACACGGGGGAATGACAATGATGTACAAATGGCCTGTTCTGGTTTCAAGGAGTACCATCTTTACCGAAAGCATAGTTTCGTGTCAGGGGAAAGGAAATAGTGACTACTCAGGGAAGGCTTTGTGGAGAAAGGGGCCATGGAGATGATGAGACACAAAATACTTATTAGCTTAGTGCTTCGTTCCTCGGTTACTGGGGCTACGTTTAGCACCTGGTGGGGTGCACCATACTTCATGCTGTTGAGTGATTTGGTGCAATTTAAAATCGTGCTGGCCTTACCTCTCTATCCTTAGAGAGAACGGCTTGCTATCGTCTTGTTGGTATTCTTTGGTGGAAATGTTTCGAGGAAATTTCAGGCACTTATATCCCAAATTAATGGGATTCTTGGCATCCTCCCTCCCTTTTAATGTTGCACTGATGTGGAATTAATCTCTCTATTTAGGTGGTTTGTCTTTGCTACAAATATTAAATAATCAAGTCAACATCTTTATATATTTAAATCTACCATTTTGTTATTTAGAGAGGCAACTATTCACTTCCATAATTATAGCCACTTAAATCAAAGTCTACTAATTAGATAACATAGCTGGGCTTCACAGGTATTATAGAATATTCTTTACTAGACACTATATTACAATCATTAGCTCAGCTATAAAAGGGTTTAAATACTAATGTATTTTTTAATTTGCTTTATAACCTAAACAAGCAATCAATGTACATTAATAAGCATAATTGTTTTTTTGGCATCTGTCCATTCATTCGGTCCACCTTGACAGCTCCAGCGAACACATCAGCGGAACTCGGTAACCACAATACACAAGGAGCAATCATCGGTGACATCTTCTCAGATACATGTTATGTGTTAAATTATTCTGATATCGAGAGATTAAAACCTCGGTAGCTTGCTGCAATGTCCCCCTTACAGATGTTCCAGACAAGGGGTTTGACAGATATTTCCACCTCAAATGCCACTTTCCAGTGGCCATAAAACAAGGCTTAATGAGGTGATAAGTGTGTTTACCTTTGATTAGGTGAGCTTCTGGATATAAGGATATGGAGGACCACTTTCCAAGAGTAAATATGTACAGAAAGCGCTGGCCACCACCGTTCTGTTGGGATTCTCGAGGAGAGTAAGCACAGCCGCACCAGGAGCACCTCGCTCCCCCTTCAGCTCACTCTTCACCGGCTAATTTGGCTTTGCCAATGGAGGGAGTACATGTGTGAGAAGTTTTTACATCACCTGTGGACCCCAGCCGTTCTTAGAAAATCCAGTCCAGGATTCTAAGACCCGTGTTCTTATACACCCTGACCACAGCTCTTCCCATGGTGTAGTACAATTGTCTTCCTGCTCTGTCTCTTTTTCCCTAACCTCTGAGGGCTGAGATTTTTGTTTCTCTCATCTCTGTATCCTCTGAGGCTAGCACCGTGCCTTACCCATCGTTGACAGTTACTGGTGTCTTCTGAAGGCGTGAATTTTGTTGTTGTCATTTTCTACAGGCACTAGAGCGATGCTTGGTAATTCTTGTATCCAGACTTATGTATGTAAGTTTTGCTCTCCTACAGCCTTTTGCCAAATAGGCCAATCAGCATCCCCCAAGAGTGCTATCCAATAATACACTCTCTACTTGTTTCTGATGACCTTCCTTCAGGGTGACTTTGACATAGTCACACAAAGGTCTGGTGGTCTGAGGAGACTGTTATCATTCGGTCCTTGACAACTTCCGAAAACAGAAGTTACTCTGAGCCTCACCAGCAAGCGTGTAACTGATAAAACAGGAAGAAAAATAAGGCCAAAATGGCAGCCTCTCCACACAACTTGCATGCGTTCTAAAATAAAGAAAATATGAATAAAAGGTAACTTATTCAGTGTCACTCGTACATATTTATAGTTTAAAAATTAGTCAAAGTTTATGTCCTGAGGTTGCACCTACAGGGAACCAGATGTGCCTTCTGCATGTGACCTAAGACAGGCCTGGAGCAACAGCTAGATAATTTCTCGCTCATCCTCTACACCGTCGATTGCGGCGGCTTTCTGAGGTGAGAGAAACTGACAGCACTAACTCTCCAGGGCAGAACTTTCCAGTCAAGTGGATCAACGGACTGAAAATCTCTTATGAATAGTCATTAGGCCTTCATTACAAACCCCTCAAAACCCAGTTCTCTTTTCGCAACCAAATGCCTTTTGTCATCTTCACAAGGTGCATCATTTAATTACCAATTGATTTCTTTATATATGACAACATGTCAGATAGCAAAATACAGTGTATCTCCCTCAGGGGGCGAAGTCTGTTAACCATCAGTATGCTGGATTATGGAATTAGCTGAAAAGCAGACATCCTGCGTACTGTTTCTTTCTTTTTAGCTACTTTTCCTAACATCTGAGCTTCTTTCTTTTTGTTGTAAAAAGCCAATAAAAGAAAAAAAAGGAAGAAAAATGCTAATGAGAATCATGATAGAGTCCTCCCATACCCTGAAACACTTTCAAATTAGTGAGAGTACATTTTAAGCTTCCTCTACATGAAAAATGAATGCCCAGCAACATATAGGGAATATACAGCGAATTCCAAAACGCAACTATATAGAGAACGACCACAGCCCATCTTTCTAACACAAGGAAAAAAGAATGTCAAACAATTGTTCTCATTATACCAAGAATTTACTCAGCTTCTGACTTAGCTAATGCAACTGAATCTTCGGCTGTACAACGGCTGCCTGATAATCAAGTCAGTACTGTATTAATAAGCTGAATAATAAGGGAATTTCAAAAATGTACAGGACTATTATACCGTAACAATAAAACCTCAAACGGAGTAAACCAGGGCAGTGCTGAAGGTGGGCGTCAGGAAAGAATGAGAGCAGTGTTGCGGCAATGCACCCCATTGTGTGGTCGTGTAAATGCCTGCTTCTTTCATACACAGAAGCCACATTACATGAGTCCGAAATGTTCTCAGAGCGTCACTGTGACTGGCTGTGCTAGAACCTGGCACCGACGGGTACTGAAAGCTGACATTAAACTGTAGGATGTGCTGCAGGTGTGCAGGCCTGGGAACGTGCTCTAATTACATATTTTCCTGCCGCGCGACAATTAAGGTCGCCAAAATAATTGCCAGTTTCTTAATCCCTCTCTAACAAGACTGACGGAAGGAATGGTTTATTTTTCTCTGGTTGTTTTGAAAGTGTTCTTCAAGATTTTGGTTTTCTATGGAACTGCATAAAACTAATTCTTATGTTCAGATGTGTGATTATACCCATTGTTGGGAGGAAAAAAAAAGATGAAAAAAAAAAAAGCCTGTCTTGGAATTGTAGTAAAACTAAAATAATAATAAAAAAAAAGTAAATTGTATAACTTGGTAGGTGGTTTAAACATTTTTTCCTCTTAAAGAAGGTAATTTTTTTCTTTTAAAACCCTGTTTCTACTTTCTGAACTGCTCAGATCAGGTGAGATATTAAACTGTCTGGGGTGACACTGGTGGGGGGGACCAGATCACAGGCAAACACCGACAAAATAGGTGTCTTCCCTTACTTAGCGGTGGTTCTTAACCTTTGGGAAGGTCACACATTAGATCTTTTTAAGAATCTGATTAAGTGCACGGAGCCACAGCCCGGGCAGAGGCATCAATGCGCAAAATGTTACGTGCAATTTCTGGTGGCTCCCAGATTCCTTAAAGATCCATTAACGAATCACCAGGAAAGAACCCCAGTCAACTAACAACCCCTGGAATTATTTATACAACTCCCTTCATTCACCCGTCCTTTCATCCCCTGAGCCATCTGACCACCATATGAAGGATACGGTATCCACCACAGGCTTCAGGAACCAAGTTTGTGGGATTTATATTCTTAACTAAGACCCATTTATTTCATTATCATTAGTTGTCAATTTCCCATTTTAGTTGGGCTAATTGGGCAGAGCTGAATCATTTAGTGCATTTTGAGGCAGCTCACTCACTCTTGCCCCCTTTCCTACAAATCAGAAGATAGCAGCGTGTGCTGATTGAGTACTTAGCAGACAAACCGAAGTTATGTCAAGCGCATGACGATTTAACACAGGCTGAATGGTAGGGGCAGCAGATGTAACTAATGGGGTTAGGGAGAGAAGAAGCTCGAGTGGAGAGAGAGGGGACGGAGGGGAAACAAAAGTGATTGTATCGGTAATAGAGACTTCAAAGGGGTGTAGTTTGGAAGATTTGGAGGGGGGTGCTGGCAAATGGAAAAAGAGGCACATCTGCCTATAGGGTGGCTGATACAGGATAGAGGAAAGGCCTGCCAGGAGAAAAAGCAAAGGAGGAGAATCAAAGGCAAGGAAATGTAGAGCTGCAGAAGAAAGGAAGTTCACTTCTATTTATGGAGGTAATGACACCAGGCCTCATACAGCTGGAACTGTCCCAAATTCCCCTGTGTCGAGCATCCCATCCATGAGACATCTTGCTAAGATGGAGACCAAAAGCAACCATAATGATTTCATCTTGACGTCTGAAAATAAACCAAATTCATTCCGATGTTGGAAAAATCCTTTTATTGCAAGATCGGTATGTAGTCTAAATATTAACTGCTTCCCCCTTCTTTTATTCATCCGTGTTGGATGCTAAAAAACAGGGTTTGGTCAAAACTGAGCTCTCTTAGTAGACAACTGAAATTTGAGTTTTATAGATAGAAGTGAGGCACAGGCATGCTATTTCTCTTCTTTCATGAGATGAATGAGATACTTTTGTTCTTACTTGAAGACATGGACGCTTGAATCCCAATGGTAGTGTATGTGTGTGTGGGGGGGGTGGTTATCACTGACCATGCAACAGGGAGTAGGGAGAGAAGGGTTGGGAGCAAATCCATAAGGCAGTATCAGGAAGGAGTGCAGGGACTGGAACTGGGCTGTGCCACTAAAAATCATACCCCGTGGTGCTGTTTCCACCACCCCTGGACGATTCCTGTCCTTGCTCACATGGTAAATGCCACTTTGTTTTTTTGTTTGTTTGTTTGTTTTCTGTGTGTGTGTGTGTGTGGTTTTTTTTTTTTTTTTTGAGGCCAGCTCAAGCATGTTGTTTCTTACAATTGTGCTGACCTGCCTAAGGAGGGGGAATCTCAGCCCCTTCCTGTCCACGAATGGAATGACGAACTTACCTCGATTCTTACTCGATTTCATTCTATCAGTCATTCAACAAACATGTATGGCTTTCTTGCACATTTACGGAATATTAAGTATTTATTGAATATTGATTTTTTTAAAATATTTGCAATGTGTCAGGCTCTGATCGCATCAAGCCATAGTTCCTGACACTGACCTGTGAGGCTCTGTGAGGACTCACCTTTGGACCTTGGTGCTAAAGCTGTACCTAGCACCTGGTAAGTAGTTAAAATTGGTCAAATAGAATAATGAATAGCCGAATATAAAGTAACTTCCCGGTTGGCAGGTTTATAGTAAAATGCTTCAAGTAAGTGTAAGCTTTTAAAAAATGGTTTTCTCTTATAGTAGTATAGTCATTAGCCACATAAGTTTTTTTAATGTTGCAGCTCAGTTCCGGGTTGAATCACAATCCCAGTACAGGTAGTCTTCTCCTGGGCCTGGGCCCCAGACACCAGCCACCACCCTGCCTTTCACAGAGCATGCTAAGTAGATGTCTGTGGATTCATTTTTGATTGATATAAATGTCATCAGTCCATCCTGAGCAGCTCACAAACACTGGCGAGACTCTCGTCTGCTGATCTGGTGAGTGCCCACAGACTCCCTGTTAGATATTATTCATATAATTCTACACCTACCCCACACCAGTCTTTTTTTCTAACCCAATTTCCTTGACCTGTGTTTTCTTTCTAAGCAGACTTCAGAGACAAAAGCAGAGCACTAATCATTTTCTTAGAAAAACACCATCAGGCTATTTTGGTCATTTGGGCTGTTACTCATGCACCCTACCTGAAAAGTTATTTTGAGATAGTGTAGCTCACTATCAAAATTACGTTTTCCTCATTATCATTATTACTTCAAAATGATCATTAATTTGCTCTTTGGCTTTCGAAGTGGGAAACATCAAAGAAACCAAAGTTCTCCCTAATTTAACTTTTCTTGAATAGTAACTGATTTACAAACAAATTACTTGTGCCTTGTAAGGAAGAGCCAAACGTGTCTGCTCATTTGATACATTTTCAAGGGCTACAGTGTGGAAATGAGGCTCTAAGAAGCTCCTGTGTGATCCACAAACAACTTCACGCTATATTACACGTGCATCAGATATGGGGACCAAACCCTCTGAGTTGCAAGCAATGTGCCATGCAGAATGCTTGCCTGGCAATGCCTTAAAGAGCTTATTTAAATTGCAAACTTTCCAGCCACCACTTACAGGTGATTTTGAAAGTTCATTACATAAACTAAACAGCTTCATCTCCATACTTTGTTTCTTAAATCATACATCCATCATCTCTAAAAGGTGCTACTTAATTTCCCTCTCAAGAGCTCATCAACTGTGTTAATAAATCCCCTCACAGAGGAAAAATGTATCCAAAACAGGCAGGAAGCTTAAACAAATATTCCAACTTGAGGGCGAATAATGTTAGAGAGGTGGAGAGGAATTTCCAGGATGAAGTTTTGCCTTGAATAGGGATCACATGAGCAGCATTTTGAAGTCACAACTTTATGGTGTAAGATGATCAAAGCCAAGTATTAATACTTTTTTATCAGCTCACCTTCTAAACAATATTTCAGTAGATTTCCTTTCACACAGTGATATTTGTAATAAATGTTCTGCCTTTGTTTTAAAGTCAGTCTGTAGAAAGATGACATCAGCTTAGCAAACAATAAAGTGCCTGTAATATTGTCTCCAGAGGGCTGTTACATTTACTTTGTAGCAGTAAAATTCAATTTTCAAAAAACACTACATGAATGATGTTAGGTTATTAACCCTATCACGGCCGTAAAGATATCATCATTGTGTGCAGGATGTAGGTCACTATCTAGAAGCCGTAAGTTGCTTTTTTGTTAAATAATCCATTTAAGCTTCTTTTCTCTCCCCATAGCCTGGGCTGTGTCCCTTCCTTTGGGGAAAAACTATCCCAGCATTTAGCCAGCAGGCTGGAACAAGACCCTTACACTCTGCCTTCTGAGGCTCTCTTCTTTTGTTGCCATATAGTTACACCGCCCCGTTTCGAAATCAGTCCTTGCATTCATTTTCTACCGAAGCCTGCCGTTCTTGAATTTAAAAATGAGTATACCTTATCAGGCTTTTCAAATGGCAGAGTCATACCTCTCACCCATTTCAGTTTGAGGACAAAAAGGAGGTAAGGATGTGTCCTGTCCCATTTCAAAGCCTGAACCGCTCTCGCATTTCAAGACCTTGAGCACAAGCACTGTATTTCGGGACTGAACGCGGTTCAGTTGCTCTGCATGAGTAAAAACAGTATATACCTGATAAAAGTGATTAAAATCTCTCATGTTCAGAAAGAAGAAGTGTATTTATCAGCAGCCTATCAGCATGCAAAGAGTTAACCAGTTAAACTTCTACAAACCCCCACAGCAACTTTCCAAAAGCTGACAATAAGTAAAAGAAGTGCTGGTTATCCATTTTTTAAAGGGATGGGATTGGTTTTAGAAGAAAAGGAAAGAGGATCAAACACCTCAATGCAACAAAAGGTTGTGTCAGAAGGCCCTCAATCACAAACCTCCTGCAACAACAGATATCCCAACCTTCCAGAGCAGTTACCCGGGCAGCACAGCTAAAAAGTTCCCTGACATGAAAAGAACAGAAAGCAAAGGGACAGAGGTAGTTATTGTCATGCTCACTCCTCTCCCTCTCTCTCTCTCTCTCTTTCTCTCTCTCTCTTTCTTTCTGGCTCCGGCTTCTCCCTCCCCCACGAAACTTTTGCATAAGCTGTTAGAGAAAAGTGATGGTGTGGCTTGCTGAAAAGAAACCCCCTACTTGTGAGCTACCTCCTAGGTGGCAAGGTAGACCTTGGTGGATTTTTTGTAAGAAACACCTGATGAATGGAGAGATCACCGATGTGAATACTTCAAAAGAGTCATCTGAAATTAGAATCACAGCCCTGTAAATGCGGCCAATGTTCCCTTGTAAACACTGTTGTTGTTTCTTTTAATTGATAATGTTTTCCTCTCAGACAAAGTCTGTCTTCAGTGCGCTGTGGATGTAAGTTATTTGCATTTTCTGTGTCGGGTCTTAGAGGTATCTTAACAGCATGTATGAATTTTCCACTAAAATGTAAATTATTAACAAGTCAGAGTTTTCATTTGTTTTATCTCCTGATGTGAGATCTAAATAAGTATGTAGAACACTTAAAATTCTTACCATTTCTCTGCTTTCTGAGAAATAAATCTCATGCGCACTGCACAATATATTTTTTGACGCATAACATGTTTCCATGTAATGGGAAGAAGAAACTAATTTGAGGGGGAAGGCTATATGTTTCCTGGAGACTTAGCTGGATGAGCCAAGAGTATTAACCCAAAGGAGGGCCTGGCCATGTTTTCTTCATCATAATCACCATCCTTATAATCTTTACCATCATCTTCTTCATAATCATCCTCACAAAGCATCATTTAAGGTTTCATCATCACTTGGTTGGTACCAGCCACATTCAATTAACTTTGTCCTTGATTTGTAGGACATAATCTACTGATGGAACCAGATTAAAGGAACTCAGTTGTGCTGTCATCAAAATTTACAAGGGAGGATAAAGGAGCACAGGGTGTGAGAATGACTGAAGGTGTGTGATTGGGTAGTTGTCCTTTGAGAATAGCAACAAACATTTAAATGGAGCTTACTATGTGCCAGCAGTGTTCGTCATCATTCGCCTTTTTTTCTTTCACAATAACCCATTTTATAGATGAGGAAACTGATGCTTACGGGTGTTTGGTCACTTGTCCAATGTCATAGGTAGCAAGTGGTAGAGCTGAGGTTCTGAACTTGGTCTCATTCTCACTGACCACACTTTGCCACATCAGAATGGAGGGAAGGCAAGGAAGGACGGTTGAAAGATCCAACGTTTCCGGATCTGCCACACAGGGGCACCGATCAGGGGTGGGGACAGCATAGCAGAGTTTCTGAAGCAATGAGAGAAATGACTGGATAAAGAATAGAAGGGCTTACTTTGGGAAAGAAAAAAGATGGGTGCCATTAGTTGAGGGTTGGATGACGAGGTGAGACCTAGAAAGGGAGCAACAGAATGAGTCCAGAGAGCAGTCAGCGGTCCCAGGGGAGCCCAAAGAAAATGATGGACTGGTTAAAGGTACAGACAGAGGAGAGCGAGTTCATCAGTGGTAAATTAAGCTGAGGCTTGATATGTTCCTACAGACGCGGAGACAGAAGAAGGCCGCAAATTCCCAGTGGGCCAAGGCCAAAGCCAAAGCCTAGACCAAGACCACAACTATGAGAATGAAGAGGAAGGGGGTGGATTCAGGAAACGTTGGCCAAAAAAAAGGGAGAAAAAGTGGCAATGGTTGCTAACAGACTGGATGTGGGGAGTGAGAAAGGCGGCGGGTGAGACAGAAATAACCCTGGGGTTCCCGGATGGGAGGTGACGATAGGCTGGTAGTTCCCACTGCATTGGGAAACTGGGCAGATAGGGAGCATGAGTTGCTTTTTTCCCTTGTTATTTAATTTGCCAAGGCCAACGTCAGTAAGTTTTGAGGTCTCTTGTGGGAAGAGTGCTATGTGGTCCTAAAGCTGGTTTCACTGGTGAATACCTTGACCTTTGTAATAGAGGTCAGTGGTCTACAAACTGGACTATTGAGAGAGAGGCTGTCAGGTGTGCAGGAATCAGATGGGGGAGGCACGGGTGCTGGACTGCTAAAGAACAGAATGTGCACATGAGGAATGTCAAGAAAATGATCCAGCAGCAGAGGTGCAGGGCTGTTACAGAGGTGCAGGTGGATTGAGCCTTATTTATTCTAGTGTGGAGCAGAGAGAAATGGCCTAAGAAAATCCTTCAGTCTAAGTAATGGCCGATACCTCATACCTTGGCTTTATCTGCTGTAGGTAGAACAGCCTCGTTTAAACTCAGGCAAAGAAAACTGCATTAAAAAACAAATTAGGGGGCGCCTGGGTGGCTCAGTGGGTTAAGCCACTGCCTTCGGCTCAGGTCATGATCTCAAGGTCCTGGGATCTGCTCAGCAGGGAGCCTGCTTTCCCCTCTCTCTCTGCCTGCCTCTCTGCCTACTTGTGATCTCTGTCTGTGAAATAAATAAATAAATAAAAATCTTAAAAAAAAAACCAAATTAGGATACATGCATACAAAATGGTGTAGCATCATTCTTTTACTTCCTGGAGTTGAATATTTTGCTAATGAATCACTCGGTTTTCCCAAGTACTGTTCCTAGTAGAGCAGAGTGTATCCATAAAATATTCTTCTTCTTCTTCTTCTTCTTTTTTTTTTTTTTTTAAATTCTCCCCAATGCCTCCTCCTGGGTTCACCTGTATTTACAAACATCTAGCCTTGTGAATAGTCTTGCCTGGCCACTTGTGAAAAGTGAACCTCCTTATGCAGAACAGTGGGAAAGGAGGGTATTATTTCAGCTGGAAGAGAAGCAGAGCCCTGGGATGAGACTGATTGATTCAGACCAGATGGGTGGCCACACATAGGTGGGACAAAAATAGAAACAAATTGCAGACATTCCAGGCACTGTCCTCCCATGGCCAGGAGGTGGGTCGCCCATGCCTCTCCCTTATCTACCTCCTAACGTGCTCGCCAATCAAAGAATGTTAAGGATGCTAACTAACTCTTCCCCTTCCTGTTAGCAACTTGGCCAGTCACATGGCATCAGGGTTTAAGTTCCATTTAAAAAGTAAAATGACCATTGTCCAGCTTTCCCTCCACGTAAAGCCAAAGCAAAACATTTCATCTAGTGCCAGCATATGTTCTTAACCTCTTCCACACAAAAACTACCATGCCAGAACTTTCTCTAACTGTTACCTCCCAGATACAGTGTATTTTAAAGTGACACCCCTGTTATAATCATGGACTAGAATTTACTTCATAGGATCCCAAAGAGTACCACATGGTAACGGAGGTTACTAACCCCATTACAGGCATTTGAACCAAAAGTTTCCTAAGTCTGAGGACTCTCTGCTAGAAAAAGGTAGGACCTCACCTTAGATAACCATTAGCTCCCCATTTCTTTTGAGTCACCATTTGATGTTTAAGACTTCTTATGGACTATTTTGGCTCTCGTTTCAATAAGTTAGTGAATCTTGAATTTATAAACTGAAGTAAGGGCTTATTAGCTTGACAATATTGGGAAGAAGAAACACAACATTCTCATTTATTACAAGAATTACTTTCTTACTTGAAAGGAAACTCAACAAGCATGGGAAATTTTCTATCATTCAAAACCGAAGTGTAGAAATTATGCACAAATTTGAATATTTATCAAAATTAAAGGAAACTCCCAAAGCTTCTTGTACAATAATATAAAACCCAGAGAAATGGTAAGCACTCAATAGCAGCCCAGTGGCATTTAAACAAGTCTGGGAGAGGCTTTATCATAAGGAGAGGAAGGTTTTCTCACCCTCTACCTCAAATGTCCTGCCCTGTTTTGTCCCAGCGTGAAGTTGGAGTTTATGTGTTCTCACAGAGGACTGAAACTATTACCTACTTGCTATAAACCTTCTCAGGTTTCATTGCTGTGGGTTAATCTGCAGGTTCTCGTTGACATCCCCTGTTGTCTCCCACACTCACTGTGAAGTTTACATGTACCTACCACCTGAAAGGCAAGGCAGACCACTGTGCTCCCTTTTACCTCTATCTGCAACTAAAAAAGTAATTCCTCAGACAGACCTTTGAGCCAATTACACATGGAGGGAATCATTAGGTTAGTTTAAAAGCTACATGTATGGGTCATTTTTCTTTCCACAAATTGCTGGTCCATGGCTGTCACGACACCCATCTGGAATTGAGAGTCTCTGGAAGACTTTTGTCATGAAAGTAGTTATTCGTTTTTGTGTGTCATGGCAATTCCTAGAAGTAATGTACTGGTGATAGACAGCTCTTGAATTGAGTCTACCAGTAGGCTGCCTCCTTTAAAAAAAAAAAAAATTCTTGTGCAGGTGGAGATTAGCATATGAAAAATGTTTTTAATTTTGTCCACTCTCGGACTTACCTATCTGTCAAACCCATACATGTGACAGCAGTTGGGTTCAACTTATCTCTGCTTTCCCACCTCAAGAGCAGGTTTTAAACAGTTCAGGGGCTGTTAGTTATTTGTAAGCTGAGTTCATTTAGCTCTCTTTCTCAGAACAAACCCAATAAAATACAAAGTGACCAAACTGCCAGTTCGGTTTCTGGATATCAGAAATAAAAACGATCATCTCCATGAATCTGTGAAAATGACTTTCTTTGACAGAAGGAAACAAAGCAGCCCGCACAAACCGTCTCATGACAGCTACCTCGTGAGATCCCTCTGGTTCTTTCCATGTGAAACTTGGTTTACGTAGTGCTCTTCTATCGTGATCTTTCCTATAGGCTATTTTTTCTGTTGTTTATCTCTTCTCTCTCAGAACCTAACCTGCCTAATTTTGCAGTTCTCATTTGTGCCCTTTGAGTCGTGCCAATCTTGGCTCAAGGCTTCACAGAATTAAGTGAAATGAGATGCCCCAGTGTTGGCATGGCCTTGGATCCCTTGTGGCTTCATCCTTCACTGACCAATAGGACTCCCACAGGGCAGTACCTATGGTGAAGTGAGCCTCAAAGTGTTAACATGGGCCGAGTCTCAAAATAGACCTGCAACTCAGCACACCTACTCAGTTATACAGAATGAGCAGTAAATATGTGCATGCAAATTCTGTTTATGTTAAAGAACACTGAAGTTACAGTGGAAAAGTAGAATGCTCTTTCTCACCATCCGACCTCGAAGAAGATCAAGAACACCGGGCACCTTGCACTCTTCAAAGGGGCCGAGCTGAGGGTAGCACCTGAAACAACTTTTCCCTACCACCTACAGCTCTGAGACTGGAACCGGAAGAAAGCTCTCATAGGAAAATAAATTAGCTCCGTCTTCTCTCAATTAAGCTAACTTCTCTACATTTTACTAGTTTTCTTGTTTTACCAAGTTCCTGGGCATTCAGCCGTCACAGCTCAGACAATGCCTTCGAAATGATTTCATGTATTGGAAATAAAAATTCTTCCCTGCGTTAATCAGATGTCTTAATGAATGGGCAGATATCGGCGGGCTGAGCATTTCACGTGCCGTCTCCTCATTTCACACCGCCTTCCCAAAATCAAAATTCTCCTGTTTTGGACAGTCAGAGATGAGTGGACCACAGCCAGACGCAACTTTCAAACTTAATCTGCTCCGTGCATTTAAAAGCGTTCACGGGGGCAATGGAACACAATTTATATATTATCTACTATCTCGGGTAAATATTGGTCTTAATAATAAACTGTCTGGGAGATGTATGAAACCTGTTCGCTCTCCTATTGATGTTTTACTGGCCATAAGGGCTAAGGCCCTACTCTATTTTAAATTTAACTCCATGAGAATGGGTAGTACCCAAGAAAATGCTAACACAATTCCAGATAAAATATACTGTTGTGAGGCTGAAAAGTGCATGCAAAGCAAGCTGCATTATTAGAATGTTTAAATATTAATTATACCGCTGTGTAGTAAAGATGATCAAGTACGAGTGTCAACTAATTTTCTAAAAGCTGCAACATTTACTTTCATCTAAACTTCCTTTGTTAAACTAAAACTAAAAGCCCAGCAAGTTTAGTCTACTTGAGTGTGTTTATTTTTATTGGTTTCTGCATAATTTTTTTCTACCATAAACCAACTTTAACCCCTTTTCTGTAATCTCTGCCAGTATAACTCCAATAGCACATCATAAAATTCCTATAATTCTTCAAAGCCACGGAGTTGGAAAGGAAAGTCTTGGGCATTTTGTAACAAACGCCAGCTACAGGCCTCAGCCAATTATGTTTAACTCTTACGAACCTTCTGTGTGTGTGTGTGTGTGTGTGTGTGTGTGTGTGTGTGTGTGGATAAACTTAGAGACTCATGCTGCGTGGTCGCTTCCACTTCCATGGGAAGCATCCTCCGTTCACCTTTGAATGTGAAGCCAGGTCCTGTTTGTGAGGAATACGGTGGTGGAGGTAGGACCTGGCTCTAGGAGCTGAGTCTAGGCTGACAGATGGGGAGACAGATGTCCTGAGCCACATAAAATCAGAGAGACTTCTTACCTTATGCAGAAGCCTTTGCTGGTGGAGGCGAGGTGGGCTGAAAAGTGGCCATTTAAATGAACTCCAGGGACAGAGGAGTTAAGCGGAACCGGGGCTACTTTCCCTCTCATTTCTTTTCCTAATCTACAGCTCTCATAGATTCTCAAACAGCTACTAGACATAGGCAGGAGAATCACTTTGAGATTCTTAAGAAGAGACAAAAGGAAGAGCATGTGTGTGGAGAGAGACGCTCGGGTTTCATCCCGTCACCCATGGATGCCCAGCCAGGGTCTCCCACCTGAGACAGATTGCGACGCGTGTTCGGCTCACTCATGCACGAGAAGCAATACACAAGTTCAGTGTAAAGCCACTTTAAAAGCTCATCGGATACACACTTTGCTTGTACAAAATACCTTATTCATGACGGAGCAGTGAGGGCCTAGGTAATTACTTGAATCAAGGTGGCCTCAGAAGTGTTTAAATCTACAAGGACACTTAGGGCATGAATAATGCAAAATCATTTGCATCTAAATTTTTTAAGTGTTCTTTACTCAAAAACTAAAATGCAGTTCCGATTAAAGTTTGATGAGTGAAAGCTGAGCACTTCATACCCACTGTGAACTGTCTCCTATATGTGGAAATTATTTCAGACAGTGGTGAAGGGACAAAAGAGTTTGGTTTCTTTTTTTTCCCTTTTAATTTAAGTTGTGATTAAGTCGTGCTGTTTTTGAGCCTAACTTTCTTTAGGTTTTGTGGTGGCCATCGAGGTAATTCCTGAACTCACTTAGCAGATACAAGTCCAAATTTCAATCCAGCCCCTTAGGAAACACAATGAAAACACTTACTTTCGCAGACCCAGTAATTGCCAAACAAAGTAACATTTGCATTCAAAGCTAATGCAGTGCAACTTTGCTTCTTTTTCTCTCACCTAAAATATTTTATTCCAATTATTCTTCTTTTGGAATCACCAGACACAAAACATCTCTGTTCTTGCAGAAGCTCAGAATTCCCCATTTTCTCCTTATTTGATTTATACTGCTGTGTGAATACACATTATTTAATATGTTACCGGCAAATTTTCAGTGAAAAGCTAAGTAGTGTCAATATGTTAACCCATACTTTTTTAGGGAAACAAAATTGAAAAGCTGAAAAATCAATCGATAACCCAAAAGCAACTTTGTTACGACAACATATAAAAAGGTTCCCCACCTTAAAATGACTTTTCTTCATGGAGCTTTCTAAAGTTGAACATTTTGAAGACTATTTCAAAGGTGTGCTGTAAGTAAGATTAAATTACAATATTGCTCATTTACAGATATTTTTGTCAGAGGTCTAGAAAAGGGAAGTCAATTATTTAAAAATAAATTTTATTTTGCTAAATTTCTACAATCTATGGTAACTAGGGCCACATAACCTGTCTTGGAATTTCACAACGTTTGCATTTCATTTAATTCTGTGAACATTTGAGAAACCACCGTTTAAGAAACTGCCCATTGTTTCCTGGATTCTTCTGCCATGTCGGGGGAGCTCTCCTGGCCCTTCTTTTCTACCTGAGATAAAAGTGAAGTTCAAAAAAAAAAAAAAGAAAAAAAAGTGAAGTTCAATTAGGAAACAGGCCTCTCTTGTCTAGTTCACAGGAACCCCTCATGGCTATGTGGACAAGGACAGTTGGAATGTGGTTAGAAAAGGAGGTAGAAGCCCTATCAGGATAACAGCAGAACTGACCTTCCAAGCAAATTTTCAAGGTAGGCCCACTCTGCAACCCACAGCACCTCAACTTTAAAGGCCCTTGCAAAAGGGAAATTATTTTCCTGCCCTAGCCCTTATAAAGTATAGACTACCAATTTATTGCATGCTCCAAAGCAGGCTTTCACTTTATTGGAATTTTAGATGAGTGTGTTTGCCACACTCTTGGTGAGTGGGTATGCTTTTTTTTTTTTTTTTTTTTTTTTGAACAATGAAAACATTTTTAAACTCATTGAACAAAGATTTCCCCAGCAACAGACCCCCTGCTCAGCAGGTCACCTATCTTTGCGACAGTTTTTCTTTTCCCACGCTAACCCCAGGGCTCATTTGCATAAGGTCTCTGTTGTGACAATTAGTTTCAGGTGAGCTGATTTCTATGCAGCTAGCCCAAGACGATGCACAAGCCCTGGGCCTCCCTGATCCTGGTCCTAATTGCGACTGACTGGCACCAGACACAATCATCCTCTTGATTCAGCAAATTGTCCTGCTAGTAGCTTGTTGTGACCCCGCAAAGCACAAATCATATCATGTCAGTCCAGCCTAGTAAACAACGAATAAAATACACTCTGAATGAGCATAATAATGTCTTTTTCCATATTTTAGGCAGAGTTGACTAAATGTATGCAAATGAAAGCAACAGTCTCTTAATTCTTTTATTTTATTATTATTATTATTATTTGGATGAGAGTGGTATTGTGGCTCCCCAGAAAAACTTTTTCAGAAAATGGGACTGCCCCCATATTTAAATTCCGTGGCTCTATAACCCAGTCACCTGGGAGAAAGTCCCCAGGTAAAATAACTGGCTGCTTTCAAATTTCTCTTAGCTTTGTTGTTGTGGAAATAAGTAATATGCTCTTTCATCATCTCTGAAGCTACAGGGTACATCAATATGCACATTAGCTGGGTTCCCAGTAGTCGCTACTAAACAGAAAATCATTCAGAGCCAATGAGATTTCACATCTCTGCATAGCAACCCAAGTTAAGGAAGGACTCTCCTTAATTCTAGGAAGCAGGGGGGTGGATGGGGAGAGATGAGTGACTTTGCATTAAGAGGATGTTTAAGGATAATGATTATTCTTAAAACATGGCCTCCCCACCCCCACTGTCTGCAGTCCTGAACTTAACTGTATTAGGATCCGTGTCTTATAAATTCTTTCTATCCTGAGAGTCAAGAATCATTTGCCATCCTGTTGTCCCATTCAGCTACCTGCCTGTCATCTCTATTTTCTCCATATGCTAAAGGTTAAAAAAAAAAAAAATGAACAAGTCCACTAAGTGTTCCAAAAGCCACTTAGCTAAGTTTTCCACTCTTATAAAATAGATATTGTCATTATTAAGGCATTTTTTTTTCTTTTCTTCAGGAATTATACGTAAGCATTTGTTTTCATGACATGGAAGAGGTATCCATTCATATCCTGGCTAGACCTAAAAAAGTTTTTCAGACAGATAGCTACTTTTAGGAATTTTGTATCTTATTTCAAACTAGTTTCTGACAAATACAGAAGTAATTGTTAGTACAGCAACCAGTGATTTTGCTTTTCTTTTCAGGCACATCAACCTTTGAGGTGAAGATCTTAGAAAGGGGCCAGGGACTATGGAGGGGATAAAAGAAAGATGAGAAAGGAAGAGGAAAGAAGTAAAGGAAGAAGGAAAAAAGAAATTAAACTGAGAACTGAAGAGAATTGCTTTAAGTTCTTATGAAAGTACTAATTTCCTCCCATTTCTTATGTCTGTTATGATTTTTTAACTCCATTTTCACAGTGATAGGAAAATTGTATGACCAAAGGCTTTACATCATTTAATTAAAGAGGAAGACTAGAAATAGGTGGGGGAGAGGAGGCATCTAAATAAATTCTAGAACCCCATGGAGTATGCTTTTAGACCATTCAGAGCGAGAAAGTATTTGAGTCTAGATAAAACGAGTGTATATATCAAGGTAAGGAATTGTTGAGTGTGGGGCGCCTGGGTGGCTCAGTCAGTGAAGCGTCCAACTCTTGATTTTGGCTCAGGTCAAGATCTCAGGGTTGTGGGATTGAGCCCCACGGGGTGTGCAGCCTGCTTGACATTCTCTCTCCCCTCCCCCCTCCCCCACCATCTCTCCCTTTCTAAAAAAAAAGAAAGAAAAAAGAATTGTTGAAGGAGCTACACAACTTTGTTATAAAATACAATCTATAAAAAGTAGATGAAAAATCTGTAAGTCAAACTAAAAAAAACAGCAAAAACAATATAAATCAATATCTAGAGTATGTTTTGCCATAATGGACGTAACTCCCACTTTATATGAATTATGAATTTATTGAAAAAAAAAGTTCCAAGACTGGTAATGACCTCCAGCACCAATGCCACACTTGCTCTGGTGCTGCGTCCTTCAGACTAATAGATTAGCATCAGGGTTACCTCACCCGTGGAAAATATGAAAAAGTGAAAAGTGGCTCTTTTTTGTAAATTCCTCTCCCATGTGAATTGGTCATACTGGTAGAATATGAATATGTGAAATAAAGAAGGGTCCCCAGGTATGGAAAAGAAAAACTAATACCATAGGGTTCAATGAAAAAACACAATGCCTCCTTCTTACTATCCATGCTTTTAGCCCCATTAACTGCCTTGCTGCCTTCTCTGTTTCCCACTTTCCCCTTGCCACTTTTATCTCTGTTACCCTGCGGGCTTGGTCCCCTCCCAAAAGAGCTTAAGTTAATTTCCTTCCTTCCTTCTCCCTCCCTTCTTTCCTTCCTTCCTCTATTTCCCTCCCTTCCTTTTTTCCTTCCTTCCAACCTCCCTTCCTTCCTTCCTCTCTCTTTCCCTCCCTTCCTTCCTTCCTCCCTTCCTTTCTTCCCTCTTTCTGGTTCCTTCATGATTGGATCCCTTTTCTACATTATTGCAATTTGCTGTGGTCCCAGTCATGTCTTTCCAGAGTCATTTCATTTTCTACCTCCAGCTACCGTGCCCTCTTTCCTTTTAATCATTTCTCTACCCACCTCTTGAAATCCAAAGACTTCTCTTACTAATTTCTATTCTTTCCTTCTAACCATGTGAATTTCCTTTCTTGTAATTCAGACTTGTTGATTCTGTCTTCACAGAGTTTCGTGATTAAAATTTATTTTCCTTTCAGCTTCTGAATTCCTAAAAACATCCCTTTCTGTGTTTCCATATTTAACCACCTTCCCCTCTCCTCAAGTCTGCTCAGATTTCTGGCCTAGAGGTTTTTCTTCCACACTTCCTAATTGTTGCTTCCTCTCTAGAATTTCCCATTTCTCCCCTATCTCTGTCCTGAGGGGTTTCACTTCTTAGATTACTACAAAGTCTTCTTATCCTGTATTTCTTCTCATATTTCTTCTCATCTTTCCATAATCTCTGTTTTCTATCCTCTACTTCATTATTTTACAGTTAACCCCCCTAATTTCCATAACCTTTTACCTACCTCATTTATTTTTTTCTCCCTTCCTTCTTTACTCTGTATGATTATTTCACTCTAAAACTCTGACCTTAAATTATTCCCTGCACTGCTTGTGGATTGTGCTTTTTTACTAGTACGTAATTTAATGAAAATCCAGAATTCACTTAAGAATATCTACCAAAAAGATTTTTCACCCAATTAGGAAACGTTCAGACAATTCTGCTCATTCATGAGGGGAAAAGAAATCATTGTTTAGGTAAGATTATCTACCTACCTATGCATCCAGTCATCCATCCATCCAACCACCCATCTTAGAAACACAGCTATAACATGGAAAGCACAGAATATGGAGTCGGAAGCTATAGACTTGAATACTGGGTCTTTCACACATTAAAATAGTAGGCCAGTTTTCCAAAAGTCATCTAATTTCTCTGAGTCTGTGACTCTTTGTGTTAAATATCCTCTCTTTCTCCTGCTAGAATTTTTGGGAAGATCAAATGAGATATTTCTGCCAAAGCACCTTGGACAATATGAAACACTCTATAACCATTAGTTGCAAATGTTATCCTTTGTGTTCAAACTGGATATATGTGGGAAAATGGTTTATAAAAATATGACTTTCTAGATCAAGGATATTTCTTTACTTTTGAATAGGACCAAATAGTTCCTAAGCCTACATAATTTCCTTGCAATTATGTGAACAGAAAAAGTTCATGAGCCCAATATTCAGAAAGAAGATCAGAGATATTGGTTTAGTGGGAGATGTGGGAAAATACTATGTTAACTGAAGGAGCCTATATCATTTGCTTTAGTTTTAAAGAATGAATTTGGGATAATTTACAAAGTAGTTGTATAGTTTGCTGGGTAGACAATTGTTAGAGGCCAAAACTTTCCTGTGACTAGCTTTAAGGCCATATTTTCTGAGCTCTACCTGTCTCCATCATCAGATTTCAAAGTAAGAGTTCATTACAAATAGGGCTGACTTATTTAAATCTTCCAACTTTTATCCGATGCTGATTATACAGACAATTCTACCATGGATAGAGAAACCACTAAGGATTCAGTGTCCATTGTACAGTGAGGCATGTCAGATTTAGACTTATAGAGCTAGCAGCTCTATAATAAGGAAGGAGTCCTGGAGAGGACTAGGGGTCACACACACTGATGTCTACACAGACCATGCAGAGGAAGGAGGTCAGCTGATCCTTCTGTCAGGGATCCAGAGAAATTTCCTCTTTCTGTGGAGCCATGTAGGCCAGGGAAGTCAGATCTTCTGAGTTCTCTAGAAGAGCTGAAAGTTAGAACTTTTGAGTGACTTTCCCAATTTTTAAATATTGGCAACCAATTCAAATGTGTTTAAAATACTTCCTGAGCCAAACCAAACACATCTGTCAGCCACCAGTTCACAACCTCTGTCCAATCTCTACACGTTACAGCGAGGGACAGAAAGCCAAGAGCGTCCCTGGTGCTAGTGCTGACCACGCCGCCACTGGATGGCAGGACTGGGAGGACCAGAAGTCTGAGTTTCCCGAACCAAGTCCAGGACTCCTCTTCTTATACTAGGTTGTGATTCCAGAACTCCACAGATCAGTCGGCCTCCTAGAATAGAACCTAGTAGAAGACATGTAGTGTCATCAGGAATGGCTTCGGAGAGGAAGCCATTCTCCTCACCCCAAACTCTTCCTCACCACCACTGCTCCTGCTGCAAAGCTAAACGTGGAGAAGGTGGATGCAGATAATGGGGCCAGATACACAGGCCTTTTCATTCCTTCTTGGCTGCCTTCCCTCCCGTCCTCTCCTCTATCGACTCTCTGCCATGGACTCTTCTCCCCACACTCTCTATTGTGCCATGGCTTACTTGGAAAGGGGGCTGGAATGGGAACTCACTTAATGCCACGCTAATGTCAATACCAGGCGAAATATTTTCTGGGTGCTCTGCCCCCTGTCTGTATTAGAATTACGAGAACACCTCACCTAAAAAGCTACCACCCAATCTTCCAAAAAAACACAGAAGCACTAAAACCAGCGTCTTGAGTTCAGAACAAGTGGCTCCATAGTCCAGTAACTCAGCACATAGGTGCACTGGATTTTCTGATTCTAGCTCACTCACCTCTTGGCATATACACCAATTACAACCTGACACTTCGGGGCAGAGAATCATTTGGCCTAAAAATAAGACATCATGTCGGGCTGGATCTTGAGAGAAAACTATCAACGACATTCAAAACAGTATCCTGTCCCTAATTTTCGATCAGAAGACTAGGATTCAAATCCTGGTTCTGCAGTTCTGTTTCAATGTCTACCCAACAAGGGAAGCCTAAGGATGAGAAGAGTTGAAATCTACAGTTCCTCCCAAGGTCTAAAAATACACGAATGCTCTCTAGGGAAAATATTTTGGAAAATTAAATATACATGTCAGATTATGCAATTTTTTTAAACCCCAAAGGATGTACAGATAAGCACTAATTAGTGTTATCATTTAAGTCCAAATATTTGAAAACTGAGTCGAGACATTTTCAGAACCAAAAATCTGCTAGGATCCTTTTTTTAAAAAAAATAAATTTGTCAATATGTATGTATTGTGAATATGCGTGAATATGTATCCTCTCTTACCTACGCCAGTGTTTGGATGAATAGGAAAAAAACAAATACTTGAATAGGAAAAAAACCAAATATCCTTTATGATATAAACTACTTCAAGAGACCATAACATCAGTTATCTAACACTGCCTTCTCTCCCCTGTTCTCTTTTATTTAGCTTAGGGAAATAAAAAAGGAATCAATAACCTAAACCCTCCGGCCCAAAGAGGAAAAAAATGTTTTGAGTTAGTGCGATTTACCAAAGTCTCCAAGTTTTTCAGGCTTTGTCTTATACCCACACTGACATCTCTACCTTATGACATTAAGTGGCACTGCAGATGAGCCTAGAAATCTGGCTGTGAAGTTTGAGATACCTCATCGGAGTTTACAAAACTTTCACAATGGGCTCAGTTGGCTCAAAAGGACTCTTGGGGGAAAAAAAAATAAGACACAAACAATAAATAAAACACATTTCCTGAAAAGATTCCTTTGTTATATTTATATCTCTCCTCTAACAAAACCTTGCACATGATCACAAAAATGTGGATTTTTTTTAACCTTTGTTTTTGGTCTACATGAAAAATAGGTATTTCTATAAGCATGGAGAAAAAAATGTTAAATAAGATCCAAAAAGATTTTATTTTTATTTTTTATTTTTTTTAAAGATTTTATTTATTTATTTGACAGAGAGAGATCACAAGTAGGCAGAGAGGCAGGCAGAGAGAGAGGAGGAAGCAGGCTCCCTGCTGAGCAGAGAGCCCGATGTGGGGCTTGATCCCAAGACCCTGGGATCATGACCTGAGCTGAAAGCAAAGGCTTTAACCCACTGAGCCACCCAGGCGCCCCCAAAAAGACTTTTTTGAAAGAAAGAATATAATGTATTTTCCCAATTGCTTTTTTATAAAATAAGAGAACGGCCAGTCAAGTAGAACTTAGCAATTAATTTTAACCACTCCTTATTTCCATGTGTATTTTTTTAAAAACTAAAACTACCTTGATCATGGTTTTGATTACGAATCCTGAAAACAATTATGGAAATGATCTTTAATATAATAATATATTTTACTGAATGTCTCAGCTTTTTCATTCCAACAACTGAAACAGAGACAATTCTTTGCATGTTGAAATGTGTAATTATCATGTATCCAAAAGGGAGGGTGTAATTTTCACATCTGATTACAAGGGAAGAGTGTAAGCGAAGCTGCCTGGGTAAGCTTACACTTGTTTACAAAGAGCACTACCTTTGATATTAAAAACTCAAAACATACAAAACACTAAGAAAAATCAAGATTAACATGAACAAAACTAAACAAAAAGCTAAGTATTTTTCTTGGCCCCACCACAAAAATAAAGTGAATTCTTCTGAACTTGTATTGGTTGACTTATTTCTGATGATTTTAAGACTCAAACATTATTTTGCAGCCTTGCTGGGGACTGTGCTATTAGAGGTTAGGAAGCTCAAGCAGCAGATTTAATTCACAAGGAAACTTCAAATTCTTGCTATGCTTATAAACCTACATGGTCAATTTAACCTAGAGAATGATTTTCGTCTCAACAGAACACACGTTTCTCAATACAGTAATTGCTTGCAAGATATGTAGTTTTTATTTCTTTATCTTCCTGCCTTTTTTGTTTTTTCTTAACTTCTGATTTACCTTTGATAAGATCAACTTCTGCTCATGTGAACTTATGTTTTGGACATGTAGGCAGAGATAATATCAAGGAAAGCCAAAGCTGTGATGGTAGCGATCACTTAGTAAGAAGATTAAAGATAGTACAAGATCACACAACAGGTAGGAAAAAAAGAAACCACCTTGACAGCCAACACATATTAGGAACACTTTTGTATGATACATAATTATGATCGCTCAGTGATCGTGGTAGATTGTGAAAAGCTTAAGAAGGCTGGCATTGAGTATTAAGTATTCTCTATATTCCTATTGCATCCTTAGAACAAGCAGAAGACGAAAACAAAGAGAAGGAAAAAGGAGAAACGTAAAGAAATTGATTTAAGAATGGAAGATACAAACCTACATGCTAAATGGAACCCACTAAAATGTACTGTCTGTGTAGTTTTTTAATTACGTAGAAAGCAATGAGTTTGTTAGAAGGCTCTTAAGTTATCCAGGTTTTCAAAAGCAGCACTAATGGTAAGGCTGATTTCTGGTATACTTCAGAAATTGGGTGGGGTCTTTTTGTTTGTTTGTTTTTGGTAACTTGCCAAATCAAACTCCACAAGCAAGAACTTTGAAAAAGGACACAAGCTACCAAGTGATTAAGATTTAAGAGTAATTACAATAAGATAAAAAGTTGTTCTGTGAAGAGGAACTAGACTCTCCCTTCTAAACTGACGTTGCTGAAAGCATTTTGGGGGATAGCCAGGGCTTACTTTTTATGAGATCTTAGCTATTTTTTTCTTTACATACAATTTCACCGTGAGTCGTACATTCTGCTTCCTATCACATCAAAAAGCGTAACACCTGACGTGACTCTCCTTGCTCTTCGAGTTCCTTGGGTCTGCCTGTGCCCTTCCCTGAATGTCTGGGTGGAAGAGGACGTGGGTGTGTCTGGAGGGAGAGCAGGTCCGAAGGAGATGTGCAGTTCCCAAGTAGTTGAGAGTCTTACCCACTCACCATAAAACAGCCGTGTGCACGGCGCACCAATCAATGCTTAGTGCATGGTGCATTCTTCACTGTGTTGTTAGAGTACATTTGCTTATATTTTGCACAATTTTAATTTAACCATATTGATCAAACTGAACACTCAGTAAGACCCTAGGCACCTTAGGTTTATTAAAATTAGTCAACACAAAGCAAGTAAGCAAGGAAGTAATGGAGACTGTTTGGAGATTTAAATACAGTGGAACCCACTTAAATAAGTACCTGTTAATGAAATAAATCTATTAAATGAATACATTTTCTCTGAACCAAATCAAAACACATAGAATAATACTCAAGGGGACCTTTAAATGAATACTGCTTAAATGAATAAGCATCTTAAATGGACATGCTTCTCTTAAAAGCCAGTAGTATTTGCATGTTCTCTAAGGTTAATTAAAACAAGAAAAATCCATGTTGACTTTTTTTTGGACATATTGTCACTCCTTGAAATTAAGAAGAAGAAATTGCTTAAATAACACTAGTTAAATAATAAAATTTTTCTTAAGGCTAATTGCCCATATGTGTGTGTGTATGTATCTGTATATCTGTTGTGGCTCATGGGGGACAAAATGGAGGTATCCATTTGTCTGGCAACTTACTTATGGCAAGAAAATACAAAATATTTTAAATTTTGAACTTCCTTTCACAATCTTAGGTCACAGAGTTATGGACTTGCTACTTTTAACATATAATTTATTTTCCTCTTTGGAAAGTTCTATTATTTCGCCAACATGATTGAAAGGCGTGATTAAAAGAATCAAGTCCCTTACTCTATTGTTGTAATAAGAGGCCAAGTGATACATTTAGGGTGCTCAAAATCATGTTGTTTTTGTTTTTTAAAGACACAAATGTCTTTTATTGTGTAGTGAAACCACCTAACACATAACCTACCCTATGAACGAATGTACACGGTATGGTATTGTTCACTATGCATGCATTGTTGTACAGCAGAGCTCCAGAATTTACCAAACACTATTTAGGCATAAAGTTTATGTTGGACCACATCTTTAACTGATCAAGTCTCTCTCTTCCCAGAGGGGTTGACCTATGGTGGTATGTTATTATAATGAAAGAAAAAATGCAACGCCTCCATTGAAGTCTTAAAATAATAATACCTTTTTAAAAATACTGTGGGCACATGATCTGCAGAAATGTTTCTCAGACCCCCTTTATCTAATATTGCCTTTAGAGGGCCTTGTTTATTCATTTTCTCCCCCCGGGCCCTAGTAGAAGACATTAGCTCTTTTCCCTAAGCAAAATCACTCCTATCATGAATCAGGCAACTAGTGGGAGACTACTGGCCAGGTTTCACCCCACTAAAATTCTAATCTATACTTTGTCTTTTAGAATTAAGGAGAAAATGCATATCAGCAGAATCTCCTCTCTACTTTATTTCATTTATAAATTACGAGAATGATGCTATTATATATTATTAATTTCTGCTGTTCTCCAACTCTGCTGCAGCAGTGAGCTGCGGATGTTGGAACGGTGTAATTATGTTCTAGTAGGGTAGCCATCCGTTTCCTTTCAAAAATTTACAGGATTCTTAATCACGCTGCTCATTTGGGTGCGCAGCAGCGAGGATGGCGAAACACAAACAGGGCACGTTCGTTTACATAGGAACACCTGCTTAGCATGATAGCAGATGTCAGTCAGTAAGCAGAACACAAAAGGGAAAAATATCAACAACAGCAAACTCGCACCATTTTGATTTGGTGCGGGGGAAATCTTTACAGGAGTGAAGGCAACAGTGGACTTTCCTTCTAAAACACACAGAGTCTCTGAAATTCCCAATTCTTGTCTGCAGTTAACATGTTGTCAGAGAGAAAGGGCATTTGCAATGTTGCGTTCTGGTATTGACTCCGACTCTCATATAAGGGGAAATTAGTTAAACTGCCCTGCCTCAGTTTCCTGATTAGTAAGCAGAGGAAGCGGCTGGACATTCTTTTTTTTTTTTTTTTTTTTTTTTTTTTTTTTTATTTGACAGAGAGAAATCACAACTAGGCAGAGAGACAGGCAGAGAGAGAGGAGGAAGCAGGCTCCCTGCAGAGCAGAAAGCCCCAGGTGGGGCTCGATCCCAGGACCCTGGGATCATGACCCGAGCTGAAGGCAGAGGCTTTAACCCACTGAGCCACCCAGGCGCCCCGCGGCTGGACATTCTTAATAAAAACCTGCTTCCCCTAAGGTGGTCATCATTAGAAGCAACGTAATGGTAACAGCACGGCTCCCGATACACCCGGTTCAAATCCCACCGCAGTCACTTAGCAGTTGCGTGTTATCAGTCAAGTTATTTAACCTTGCTAAGGCACAGTTTCCTGATTTGTAATGTCTGTTGAGAAAATTAAATGAGATAATGTATACAAAGTGCCTGCCACATAGTAAGGATATAATAAACAGTGGCTGGATTATGATTATGATGATGATTATTATTACCACTACTACCATCATCATCATTATCATTATTTTATTTTGATCCTTGCAGAAGCTTTCCTACTGAACATGTTATTTATTAAAAGTCTGGAATGACAACCAACTGAAATCTCTTGCGGAGATCATCATAAAACGTGATATTTTTGATGTGCGTAGTTCTGTAAGATTATTATAATGACACCTACTACTGTTATTTGATAGTTAGAGAGCCTGTCATCATTTCCACTACATTTTCTGGGATTTATATCTGAGCCATAAAAAAAGGCTTTCTGAGCTGTACCCTGCCTGAAAAAGAGCCTCAATGAAAGTGAAGTGCTTTCTAGAACTTTGACACAGTAAAGTGAGGCTATGGAAAGGAAAAAATTAGAAGTGCGTCGTCTTCATACGCCCAACCCATACTTCCAACTCTTGCACCAGTTTTTTAAGGTCTTTTCAAACGACCCTGGTATTTTCCCTTGTCACCCTTTCCCCAAAATGGTTAAAATTCAAAATGGAAAACAGCTATCACACATGGGCAATGACTAATTTTCCTAAGGAATTTTAGTATTCGGAATGTGTCTGCTTGTGCAGGCCTGTGAGTTAAAGGCTCCCTGAGTATGCATTGACTTGATACCCAGTAATGGCTGCTAAGGAGCCGTTATGTAGTGCCGTGTCAATGATCCGTGCATTGAGGACTCCCTGAGTACGCATTGACACGATAGACCGGAACGGCTCAGAAGAAGCTGTTATGGTCTATCATGCCAATGATGTGCGGATATTGGCAGGGCCTCTGGCCCTTCCATGGAAATTATGGAGTCTCTGAAGGAACTGGTGTGGGCGCCATTTGGGCGCCATCAGTGAGCTAACAGCTCCATTTTCCCTTCTCTTTGGGTTTACTTCAAAAAAGTCAGCTTGGAAAAGTTGTCCAATAACTTCAGTGGTCCCACGTTACATCAGCAAAACATAAGCGAGAGTTAAAGATCTTCTTGCCATTTAGTCTTTTCGTTTCTTCTCAGAGAAAGAAACTGATATGGCTAATATTAAAAGGAGGAGCAAAAGTGAAGGTAAATTTTTTTGATTATAAATATCTCTTTTCTGGTTTATGAATTTCATGTTATTCGTCTATATGGTGCTGGGCAGACTTTTTTGCAGCGGTGGTGGTGATTTTCTGAGATTGGAAGATTGCATCTCTGCAAAGAAAAATTCCTTTTTTATATGTCCTCAGCAGTTGAATAGGTACTCAGAACTTGGCATATAGGAAATGGTTCAAAAAACCTTGGGAAGAGAAGTGCAAGTTCAAGAATAAAGTTTGGATTCACACATGCTTTACCAACTTAAGGCAGTAATTAATTCACTTATGGTATTTACATGCCCCTCTTCAGATACTTATGGAGAACATGGGAATTTTAAATTCACAATTCAGTGCAAAATTTAAAATGATCTTCATTAGAATTTGAAGCTATACTCTAAACTGCTTTATATACTACCAACAGGGAGTCTCATTATGTAGTACTATATTTGGACTACCTTCTTTACATTTTGTAGCTGTAGATTTTGAATGTATTTCTGGTATGCTTGAGCAGAATCAAACAAAGTGTTTTAATCTGCTCTATTAACTAACCAATCCACATAGTTGCATGGCAAACGTATGAAGTTAAGAGACCTTAGTGCATCTTCTTTTCTGATACCGTCAAAGGATCGTGGAAGAAGAGAGATCTAAGATACCCAAGCACAAAATGGTGGCAAAGCCTTGCAGAAATACCAAAGCGGTTCACTAAAGAGGTTGGTGGGAACAAAGAAACAGTCCGATTAGGCAGAAAATTGCTGGAATGATTGTGATTCTAAGTACGGAAGGTACTTCTGCATGCTCATTTCCTTTAGTAGAAAATAGTCCAATTCTCATAATGAAATTCAAAACTGGGCGAAGATATCCACCACTGGTGTATATTAAATGTTGATTGACTTCATGATGGACAGAAGGAGCAAGGCAGGGAACTCACTAAATGCCAAACCAAAGTAAATACTCAATAAACAAAGAAGAGTAGAGAGAGGAGATATAACATTAAATACCTACTAGGTACTTGATACTTCCTATTACCAGTATGTCTTCACAACAACCCTGGTGCATAGGCTTTTATGAGACATGGAGACACAGTTGGGTTAAGCAATTTGCCCCTGGTCACATGGCAAACATGAAGCAGACACTAGATCTGAGTCCAGGTACCTAAAGCCTAGACTCCGGTGCGTGAATGGCTCATTTGGTTAAGAGGCTGCCTTCCACTCAGGTCCTGATCCCAGGGTCCTGGGATAGAGCCCCCCATGGGGCTCCCTGCTCAGCGGGGAAACTGCTTCTCTGTTTGCCCCTCCCCCTGCTTGGGACTCTTTCTGTCAAATAAATAGATAAAATCTTTTAAAAAAATTAAAAAAAAAATAAAGCCTAGACTCTTTTGAACATCCATACTTCCTCTCTACCTGCTTCCCTGACTCACAAGTCTTCTAGGTCTCGCTGAGAATGGTGGAAAGCCATTTGATTTAAATACAAACTAAAAGAGAGAGAGAGAGAGAAGAAAAAAATCCCAAGTACTCAAAATGGCAGAGATGGTACTAAGTGGAGTTCAAGAAATTGTTAATAGGATGGTAAGGGGTGTAACATAAGTCATCAAAAGCTTTTTTTCTAGATATTACAATATACACTAAATCTTTAATGTACCTGCTGTATTCATTTTTAGAAGCTGCTTGAGTAGAATGGATTCACCTTCATCCTAAGGACAGCAAATGATCATTGTGTCCCATGTGCCGAGTTAGTCACCGGTGACAGTGGGATGATCAAGACTGTCCTCAAGGTGTTTGTACATTTGTAAAGAGACAAATAAGAAACAGATACTGTAAGTGCTGTGACAAAGTTCATCCCAGAACATATTCTTAGAGGAAGTTTTTTCAGAGGGCGTTGCTCCTCTAAGAAAGAAGACTATGTCTACTTCCTGGAAATGAAGAGGCATAAGACCATGCCAAAAAGAAGTGACTACTTCTTTTCCTTGTTTGCTTTTTAACGTTCCCTAAAGAATTGAAAAGGAATAAATACCTCAGCTTAAGGTTATTGTTTCCTCTTTTCAAGAACGTTTCAGCATAGCCCAGAACCTGAAATGTCTCTGTCACAGAACTCCCAGCAGCCTGATTAGCCGTGCTTTGAAATATCTATGCTTTAGTCATAATCAGAATTTATCGAGTATCTTCTAGGCTCCAGACACTGCCCTTAGAATTTTGTTCAGTGCTCCCAAGGAAGCCTCTACAATAAGTATCGGCCCCCATCCATGATGAACTAAAACTCAGAGAGGTAAAGAAACAGACTCAGGGCCACATGGAGAGTAAGTGGCAGAATCAGAATTTGGACACAGATTTGTTTGTGTCTGAATGCTGTGTTCTTTCATGGTATTGAATCCCTCAATGCCTGGGGAGAAAAGAGAACTAAGCTCTATTCATCATAAACGAATAGACCTAGGGATGTTCCTGGGGCAGGAGTTTGGGGAGTGGAGATGTGAACATGAGTAGCAGGGCAGCTCACCTTGGAGGAGCTGGTGGACAGGACACATAGAGGGTGTGTGAAAGAAAGTGCTGCTTCACCTGCAAGTGGACCAGTTAGTAGCTTCTAAATGTCATGCTTAGTTGCATAAGCTCTTCGGAATCTTAAAAATATATATTATCAAATTCACATCCCATGCACGTCTCTTATGGCTGTTGTCCAAATCCTATTATCTGGGAACTTAATTTAAAATAGCTTGGTCTTTTTGCATTGTCAAAAATTGTAATAAAACAGGAATGTTTCATACTTGCACAGACCAAATTCTGTGGGACATCCAAAGCTTAGCTCTTAAATTATGTCCTTAGAACAGTGAAGAAGTAAAACCTAGACAGACCCTGTTCAAAAGCACAATTCAGATATGAATTCGAATGGATACTTGACTCACGTGCAACCTATGTGAGAGGCACCATTCTGCTTCTTACCTGTATCTACTAATCGTCTTTAATTGTAATAACAAGTCAGAAATTTTAACAAATGGTTTAGCTGAAAACACAGAAAATGCTCATTTCTTGTTCTCTTTTGACAATGTAAATGAATTTCTGAAAAGGTAGAAATCTTTAAGTTCATTTCCTTAAATTCTAAGCCCTTTAAGCAAGGTAGACAATGTGGGAATACGCAGCTGCATTTTTTTTTTAAAGGCTACTGTTCCTTTAATGCCCAGCTGGTTCTGAGATGTAATAAAATTGACATATTGATTCCTTTGAATTTACAAATGCCTGTTTCATAAACTCCATCTCCAAAGCCTAGGCATCTTTAGAGCACTGTCATTTTTTTTCTCCAAATGGATCAATTATGTGCCCACGTAATCCTGTTACCTGTGAAATCCATGCATACTTCTCCCATTTGCTGCAGTTCCCAGGCGGACAAACTTGCATTATGTACGCATAAACAAACAGCGCATTTTCCTGATATTAGAGATTGTTTTCAAAGTGAAAGGCAATCTCTTGGGTCCTTTACTCAAAAAAAAAAAAAAAAAAGAGAGAGAGAGAGAGGAAAGAGAGAAAAGCAAAGAAAAAAGAAAACGAAAAACTGTGTCTGTTCCTTTGAGCAGCCTCAGTGTATATACACATACACACAAACAAGTGTGTGTGTATGTATATATACATCCATATATGTGTATATGCATTTATATTTACTATTTGCAGTGCCCAACAATTCACTTGCTATGTTTTTTTGCTATCATGCAGTTTTGCTATGTTCAGTCCCCTTTAACATATTCAGCGAAGTAAATTCTTCCTCTTCGTGAAACTAGTTCGTGAAGGTTTATCACATTTTTTGTTATTGCTGTCTTTTCCCCTTTGTTGATAATGAGTTATTTAAGGACAAATCATCCCTAAGATAACTTGAGACAACTGAGAAATGAAAACCCGAAGCGAATTAGGTTATAAAGTTTGCAGCCATTTTCTTGAAAGAAAAGTCTTCAATATTTGTCACTGTAGCACTTGACACTCACCGGCTCTGAGCCTTCCTTAAGCACACACAGAGTCCTTTATTGAAACAACCGTAGAAAACACAAGCATTCTGCTTCTGCTACATTAGGAGAGAAACGCCTCAGTGAACTAGAAGGTCTTTCCCATGTCTTAAATCTGTAACAGCAAATTGTCTTCCCACACGAGTACATTTACACGTTCACGTGCGGACACCCTCCCTGGTACAGAATGCATACAGAAGGCTTACGTGCGAATATACACATAGACCGTGCCTATAGAATCCCCTGCAAATAACCAACAAGCAAACATGCTTTTGTCAATGTGTGAACTCTCCGTGTGAGCAAAGTACTGGGCATGTTCTGCACAGAGCTATGAATTCTCGCTTCAATCTTTCAGCCTGTGCTGTATCTGATTTTCCTCACTTCACTGGGCACCCAGCAGTCCAGTGACACTGCACTCGCACTCCACAATTTGTCTCTAAGAGATTCCCCAAATCACAAAACATCTTGTCTGCTGTCCAATGTGCTCCCCATATGCAGAAAAGATGGTCTGAAAAATTGGGTTGTGTCTGGAGCCCTGTGGCCTGGCCCACCGCTGCCATTGTGCAGGAGTGGTTTTAAAGATAAATGACTGCATGTTAACCAGATTTGACATGCTGTACAAAGGCAGCCACCTTTGGTCCCATGACACGGCCAAACAGCAAACACAACAAGCAAGCCTGGCAAAGATGTCCGACATGAATAAAAGCACAACGATTTGTCACATAGTTGTTACAAAACGTTAGCAGCTTTAGGGCTTGCCATGGGATGGCAGAGATAAGGCGGAGTAGAGAACCTGGAAGTTTGAGGATTGGTGAGTCTTAGGCAACAGGAGAGTTAATTCGGAAAAGGAGAGGGAAGTAGTCATCGCAAAGGGATGCTTTTCATTTGCGTCCTCATCAGGCCGAAGAAGGCCTTCATGTCCTGAATTGAATCAGCAAGGCCAGTGTTCCGGGGCTGACTAAATTCCTCTGTTTTGAAGGGCTGTCTGTTAACCATCTCTTTCCAAACTCCCAAAGATGTAACACCTTCTGGCGTCAGTTTCTTGAGGATCAAGAATCACGTTTCATTTTCTTTTTCAAACTGGCATAATGATGGATGAAAGGAAGACTTCTGAGGATGAAAAACCCTTATGCCCAACTTTGTCTCACCCTTCACCTAGAGAAAAGGGAATCAAACTGCCTCACTTTCACTCTTTTTCAAAGACTGGGTTTCCTTTTCCTAATGTCCTTCCACAATCACTTCTAACTCTGGAAATCCCATGATTCTGGTCACATTTAGCCATAAACTTTCTTCCCTATACCCCAGGCTCATGCCCTTGCCAAGCCCTACTGCCCTCCTCCGTAAAACGTGCATTAAAATAATTGTATCTGTTCGATACAACTGTTGTCAGGGCAACATCAGATGGCATAGGCAAAATTCTTAGCACAGGTCCCAGCACATTATAAGTACTCAATAAATGTAAGATAATATTAGCTTCCGTGCAGTTGCCAGAGACATTTCACTGAAACACAAATATGATTATGTCATTCTTCTTCTTTAAAAAATGGTTCACAAGCTCATCATCACCTATTTACTGGAGAAGAGCCAGAAATATGGCATGGGGGATTCCATTTGCAGACTCAATTTAAGCACATCCTCTTGCCCACACCCTATGCTCAGACACCTTAGCTGGCTGGTAGCACCTGAGGGGGTCTACCTTTCCCTTCTCTAATGCCTGTATCTCCTCTCCTGCCAGCCCAGGGTGCCCTTCCCTCTCTCCACTGGCGAAAGCCAAGTCATGTGATCCACACTGCCCTCAGACACTGCCTTCCCCTGGATGTCTGCCCTCCCCACCTGCTCCAAACCTAGTTATGCCATCTTGTACATTCTGTACTCACTGGGTGACGTTCCTTATTGTACTCACCACATTTTTCTCATTTCTTGAGCACCTCTCCCAATCCCCTTTCCCACTAGACATCAAGCTCCTCGGGGGCCCAGGCTCTATCATTCATTTTTGGATCTGAGCCTCAAGTATGGTGTCTGCACATCGTAGATGCTCACTTAATGCAGAATGAATAAACACTGTAATTCTCTGCTGGAAAACCAGAGGCCTAAAAGGCACCTGGTGGCATACTTTTTCATTATTTTGCAACTGATTTTCTTTTTTTCCCCTTACAATGCAAAGCCCAGATCACCCTCGGGAATGAAGGTGAAAGGAACCCTGAGTGGAAAAAGAAAAATGTGCAGGTCTCTTCTGCGAACCTGACATCAGATTCGAAGAGGGAGGGATTGCTACTAGCCATAGCGGAGTGAATCAAGCAAGCTCAGATGGTGAAGTTTGCAAAGAAAAAGGACTTAAAATCCCAGTTGCTGGCCAGTCTAGTGCTGTCATGGCCACATCGTTCAGACCTTTTCCAAACATCCTGATGATGTTGTAGGAGTACGGGGAAGACACTTGGGAGAGGGAGTTTGTATAACAGGCACTGTCATTGTCATGGTTCCATATAACTAACATGGGTGAAATCTCCCACATAAAGAACTCCACATTGCCCTGTGAACTTAGGACATAGAATCAAATGCAAGGAGGTAAGAAAATACTGAAAATTTTCCAAAGAATAGGGCCTGGAGCTCTATTGACATCTGTGATTCTCTAACCTTTGTGACCCCTTGTAAACCCAGAACCAGCACAGCCTGGAGCATATCATAGTCCCTCCCCCACTCCCACTGCTCTCCTGAAATTTGAACCAAGCCCCATGTGGCTGCAGATCTCCTGTTCATGGGTCCTAAAGGGAACCCAGGAAGCCAGTCTTTGACGAAGGGTGCACTCTCCCTCATTGAAGGTGAACTGACTGCTGGGAGAGGAAATCCTGTCTTAGTGGCATTAGTTGGGAGAGGGGGGAGGGTGTAAGGAGCTGGTAAGTGCCGGGGGATCACGAGTTAACTGGTGACCTTTCAGTTGCCTCCATTAATAGGTCTCATTTTATTTCTACTTGTGATATTAAATGGGAAACAGATTTAAATATGTTGGAAATGACGCCATGTCACTCGGAACCACCAGCTGAGTTGTGACCTCTAAACTGCCCAGTTCACTTGTTTCCTGAAAGTGGTGATGAGGAAGGGTCATGGGGAGGAGGTCTGATACCAGGCCTGAAATCAGAGGACAGTCAGATACTGTCAGGAACACAGACTGCTCCTTATTTTTTGTCTCTCTCCCTGAAATGTCAGGGTTACCCAAAGAATATCTTTGGAGTGAAATCATTGATTTCCGCCTGAAACACCAAAGAACCATGCAGAATATTTTACATGAGAGAGTCTGATTGTTAGATTGATCAGTAATAGTAAACTAAACATATTCTTAGGATAAGCTTTATATGGAGAGATCATTTTGCAGAATGCCAAATACAGGAAGGGGATGCTTAAGAAGTCCCCCAAAGTCCCTTTAACTCCACGGGCAGCCAGATATTCAAACCCCATATTTGTCTCGATTAATTATTAAAATATTTTAAATTCACATTGTTCAGGCGGTAGGGATAAACATATGAGAGTTAAATTTTGCCCATTAGAAGGAGATTTTAAAAGCTTAGTGGTTCTTATTTTAATAAAAAAAAGCATAAATAAAAATAATTTTAAAATAACATCTAAACTATAAATTTACTCATGTACTACAGAATGTGCCATTAGCATACTCGACATACATGAAGTTGATGGTGTAATGTTTCATTAGAAAGTTGCATCTTTGTTCATTAAAGGAAGAAATGGTATTAATAAGTACAAGTTCGTATCTTGTTTCAGGTTCTGGAAAAATTTTTCCTAGTAATAACTTTATTCACCAGTTTTGGAGGCTTTTAGGAGGAGTAATAAAGATATGGTTAAAAATTCTAAGGAAAACATTGGCCTATTCCAACTCTCTAGTTCTTCCTTAAACTCTAAAAATAAAACTTCAAGTGTTTTATTAGATTAGTTAATAGTCTTTGTATGTCTGTGCTATACCTGTTCCTTGAGAAAACTTCCTTCCGGGTCCTAGTTTGCTGATGGGAGCATCGCGCAGAAAACCCAACCTCCATTGGCCGGAGCTTCAGGTGTACAATTCTGACCCCCGTAAGAATTTTAGGCTTGCAGTTTGCACTGTCACGTTTCCGAATCTAGGTCTAAAATATGTGCAGCAATGCTTTTAGGAAGTAAAAAACTGACGGATCGTGCCATCCATGGCAGCATTTGTTCAGCATTTGGTACAAACGGGAGGAAAAAAGATACAGAATGCATGGATTGATTTTCAAATTACCTCAATATTTTGAAAACATTTTCACCTGCATGCTGAGAATGCTAAGAATGGCAAGGAAGGCAATTGTGCATTTGCAGAGCCTCCACTGCATTCATTTATAAATTACCTCATCACTGACTGAAATTAACACTGATTCTTACAGGCAATTTCTCAATTTCCAATGCTAATTACATTTTTTTTACTTTTAAATTCTGTACCACCTGTTTTGGGCAAGACATCTTAGGCAGCGCGACCGCATTTAATCACAATTTTAATTAACCGCCCTGTAGATGTGAAAAAGAAGCAATTATAATGTAGATGAATGATGATTTTTCTGCATTAAATTGTTTTGTTTCCCTGGTATGTTGATTGTAACACAGCACACAAATACAGTAACTGTACAATTTTTTTCTATTGTAATTTAGTAATTGTTTTTGGAAAACCAGTTTGGGAATGAGTGACTTCATCTGTTTACAAATTGATTGATACTGTTCACTCACTGATTGCCGCGGCGTATATTTTGGTATTGCACAGCCTAGCATAAAATATAATTAGAGATGCACAGGCTTTGCAGCACCATTTTGGAATCTGAAAATCAACTGTAACTGAAGTATGTTTTCCTTGAGCATACTAGTATCAGTTGGGGCTGATGAAATGATAATCAAAACAATGGGCTTTCCAATTCCACCACTAGTAGAAACCCTTGGTTTCAATCTGATAGTCTAATATGGTAAGTTTATGAATTACTCCGTACTAGGCCTGGGAGCTGGGGGCTGGCAAGTCTGAGGCTTGCACAACTCACTCAGATCTGTATCATGAGAAGCATACCAAGTGAGGTAAGGAAACAATGATGAAAAATAAAAGAGTTGCTGCTTTGGCAATGGAAAGATTGTTCCCGACACCCCGGCACAATGCACTGGTGTGCTGTAGCTCTAGACTATCTCATCTCTACACGGCGATACAATAAGATCGCATTCACGCTCCTGGCTTGCAGATACTGATCATGAAAGCCCTACCTCATTGCAGATACATTCAAAGATCTTATTTACGTGAAGCAGAGCTTGTTCTTCTCCCAGCTAGGAAGGGGATGGTGGTGGCGGGGGAAGATAGCCATCGATAACTGTTTATTTGAAACCTGATGCTGGCTGATGGCTAGAAGATCTACGCTTACTATTCTCACATGAATTAGAAATCCCTTCAGAAATGCCCTATACTAACATCACATCCACTCCCAATCTCAGGAAAGTTCTCAGTTAATACCCTTCATTGGTATCACAGGGCTGATGTCTCCCTCAAATTCTCCAATGAATTGTTCTGAAATGTGCTCACTTGGATGAGCCCTGGGCTAGGCCATTTCTGCTGGCCTGGAAAAAAGGGGGAAAGGCCATGTAAGCAATTGTGGATGTTCAAAGGAAACTATTTACGAGATCTCTTCATCTTCTACTTTGCTTCTTTTTACACTCCATTCCTTAGAAGATCCTAAACCGGGACAGTTCATTAAAAGGTGAGAAGTCATGTTGGTCCTAGCCATACATTTGTTCTAAAACATAGCAAAGATTCTGGCTTTACTTAGAGCAATTTCCACATAGAATGTTCTGAGTTGGTACAACAAAGCAGATAACATTGAGGTAGGGTTGGGGCAGGAGGACTATTTGGATCAACTCCTATTTGTCTTCTCTTTTATAAATAGTTGCTAACAAAGTATTAATAGAGAACACCAAACCAATGCCAAAGTTTACTTCGTATATTAAGTAAGAATCTGCCCCATTAATATATTAAAAGTTCTACTCTTTAGCCAGATTGTAGATTTACATGTCTAAATCTTGTTCACGACAATGGGACTGGACGCAAAAATCTCCCATAAAACTAAGAGAATAGGCCCACATTGCGAGCTATGCCCCTAGCAGGATGTCTCTTTCGTGTATGATATTACACAAAAACTAGCTATAAAAGCTTATTCCTGCCTAGACACCCCTACCTGCGTCACCTTCTCTAGCTGTGAGAATTACTTGGTATAAATGAGCATTGAGTAAAACTACTACTGGAAAAAAAAAAAGGCAATTCATTTCAGTTAGTAAAACAGTCATTGCTAACAAAGTGTGTTTAAGGGCACGTGGAAGTGGGTATGTGTTTTACTCTGGAGATTTAATTTACGATTTTTAATGCAGTCTCACTGGTTATTAGCAGCAATACTTTCATACCGCGGAATATTTTTCTCTCCTTTGCCACCTTCCTCACCTTCCTCAGAACAGCTCTCGTGAAAGATGTTGTTTTATGAATGGAGGTAAAAATAACCTCGAATATCTCAAATTATAGCCTCTTTACATAATGAAAAGGGAGTGATCTGGCAATAGATTAAAACAAATTTTTTTTTTCATAAAGTTGTTCCAGCAATACTGCTTATTTGGAAGTTTCTAAAAGTGGTAGCATCTGTGTTCCTGCTGGGACGGGATGTCATCCCACAAAGCATTCTACAAGCAGTTTGTCTTGGAGAGAAAAATAAAGTACCTGATCCTGGGCCTTAGTCAGTCTTAGCTCCCCGTATTTTCACACTCTGACCCACTGCGCGTTCCTTCGAGCAGAGAGCTGCTTCCCATGGCTACCTCCTCAATATAAACTTGCTAACTAATCTCTTAGCAAACACTTGAAGCAAACCTGAAGGGAGGAAAAAGAGGCAGAGGGGGAACAAGAAACCCTCGGCATAGATAAAGCTCAGGACACATTCAACGGGACACTGGAATCTAAATTTAGTACTAAACCTAACTTTTCTTTTGAAGAGGTATCTGTTGTCTGTGGAACAGGAATTTTTATAATTATTTTCTTTTAAAATCTCAATCCTAATTCTCTAATTTTAACACAAACTCCCTGGATTCTTTTTTTTTTTTTTCTTGCTAGTAGCAATGTGCCTACCCTTACAAGTATTTGTAAATGGTTTCTTTCCTAACTGAATATCTTTTTAATAATGTATCTTTTTAAAGGTCTGCCCAGACTGTGAATGCACAAGGTAACTTTTCCTTAGGAATTTATGCGAGAATCCACTGTTGAAATAAATAATGACTTCCAACCAATGATCAAAGAAAAATAAATCTTTTACCCTAATAAGACTTTTTAAGACTGGAATCCCCTTTTTAAATGGATAACAGTTAAAAGGCTACTGGCAGTCCATTTATTTCCAAAGCTGTGTTTTAACAGTTGGCTACGTGTAAACTGCAGGAGCAAATGAACCCTAGGGTCTTCAAAGTTAAAGCTTTTAAAATAAAGTTGGTATGTAGTATTTGAAAACATATTGTTTGGAATTTAAGTTTTAATATCTAGGAATAAACAGAGCATTAAATCAAGCAAAACTGTGACAAGGCCAATATGCACATGGACGATGGCAGGAAGGCATCTTCAGCCCTTTGTTCACAGCTTAACAAAACTGTGCCGTCACACCACTTTAGTTCAACAGTGCCTGTCGAATGGGCATCAGCAGATCAGCCAATGCCTGTCATACACAGAGCCTGAAGACGGTTTGAAAGCAAGGGCTGCTTCGACCCCCAAGTCTAGTTGGAAAGTGGCGAGGATTTTAATTCATCTAGTAAAGACAACAACACCCACACTCCTGCAAAGGTAGAAGAGATGAGAAAGGATGAGAAAAAAATATTGTCTCAAAAAATAAACATAAAGGACGGAAAAAAAACACCATACTCGGGCAAAGAGAGCACTTTTCATATTTGTGTTCTTTGTAGAGCAATTATAAAAGTTTTGCAATCATAGATTTTTTCTTAAAGTGACAATCCCAATACTGAAATAAAAGTTTAATGTCATTGCTCTTTTAAGACTTTCCCACGTATTTTGGCCTTTAAACAACTGAATAAATGTTCTTAAGTTATCAGGATAGGAAGATGTTATTTGACAAAGGGAACGTGCAACCCCATTTTATTCAAAGAGGTATCTCTTTAAATGTATTTTTTGCTACGTGTCTGCTTTTGTTGACAAAAATGCACTAACTTTTGAATAGACAGTCTCCTGAGCTCTGGTCTCTGTGAACATTTAATCTGCTCCCAAGCGGAAACCTGAGAAAACAAACCTGGTAAAGAGAAAGGTTGTTAACTTTCCTACAAGTTAACAATTCAGGGGGGGGGGGAAGAACCACCAAACCGCCTTATTTTCCTCCTATAACACTGATCATGAGATTTGGCTTTCAAGCTTTAATAAGTTCTGAGGAGGTGCCTCAGAACTTTGCTCCTGTTTAATTAAGTGTGCCCACTCCTCTTCAGGCATCCAATCAGATGAAATGAGAGTGAACCCCCCCCACCCCCCCAACCTCCGGAGCAGGGCTGGTGAATTCTAGTGGTAAGAATTAGTTGAAGGTGTTCTGCATCTCCGGACCTTTCAAGTTCCTCCAGGATACATTGCTCCTGAGATCCATACAGGAGTTGAGATTTCCCTAACAGGAAAGTTGAAAAGCTCTAGCTCTCAACCTCCCCACCCCACACCCCCTCCCCCCCACCTCGGTCTTTCACTCTGCTACTGTCAGTTTGCTGCCTGTTCTTTAGCTGTCTCTTTTCCAGTCCCTACCCTGTCAGTTTCTGGCCTGCCAATTTCAACTTGAAGCTTGACTGGGCTGATTTGATGCAAATACCTCCAGGGAAAACCCTGAAACTGATGAACAGTTATGTCAAGTCGATTTTGCACCATCGGGAAAAGGTAACCTCTGAGAGAAAAAAAACAACAAGGTTAAAGAGACAAGGGCTTTTCACGTGTAATACCTCTGCTGCACATCTCGTTCACTGTTTACCATCCCTCAGAAATTGTAACTGTCAGAATTAGTCCTAATTGCAGATGCGAAAGCTGCCATTATAATAAAAACAGAGGCAGTGCAGGCATTAAATGTAGCAGCCTAATTTGTGAGACTACAGAAAAGGTAGAGTAAATGAATATTTCATTACTTTAATTACCAGGGACTACTCTTTTCTTGCTGTCTTATGATAAGTGTTGCTGTAACTAGCAACAGCAAACATCCACTAAAACATAAAGTGCAATAATCGTCCTGCTGTCAGGATCACCGCTTTAAAATACGAGCCGGGAAAAAAATATAATGGTTTATCTATTTCTTAGAGATTGCAGAAGTAGAAGATGGAAATTCATTTAATGTCAGGGGAAGAAAAAAGCACACACAAAGGCACCAGTAAACAGGTTTTAGTCAGAGAATAATGGCTCCAAGAGAGGGAAGGAAAAAAAAAATCAGTTGGCTATACGTTTGTTAGTGTTAGCCCTAAAAGAACGTTAGAAAGTGAAAAGTAGGAGGTAATAGTGTTTGGATTTTTTTAAGGCAAAATTTTGTTTTGTGTTGCACAACATAATTGCTTGAACATTAGAAAATAAAACTCCAGTGACTGGGGGAAAGACAAGAGGAAAGCAAGTGGTTTTCAAATGATTAAGCAAAGGTGGAAAAAGTTCAAGTTGGCAAAAGTTTAGAAGCTCAGTCCAGTTCCACTTAAAAAAGACTAGATAAAGCCTGCCAGAAAAAGACTTTGCCTGTAGTTTCATAGTACTGATTCAAAGATTTGGGAAGTATCAATAATTACTCACCACTGACACCTTGAAAAGCCCTGGGCATCTCTCTGTAAGTGTCATTTTCAGGTAAAGGGGAAAAGCAAAAGTGGGGAGGCGGATGGATTGTGGGAGGGAGAGGTGGGCCTGGCAGTGGTGGTGGTGGGGGGGGTGGTTTGAGGAGGTTGCTGAGACTGGTTGAAGCCAGCCTGTCTCTGCATTTATCACTTTGTCCCAGAGGAGGTGTTTGTTCAACATAGCAGTTTGACAGCACAAAAACACTGTGGCCAGAAGCCCTATCAAAGAACCTACTGACACATATCATTTGTGGTCTTGGTTTCACAGGGTAAGGCTACCTCACACTTTATCTGCACAAGTATAAAACTCCACACATTTCTAAGCGTTCAATATAGTTTAATGCCCTCCCTTTCCCCCCTTTTAAATATTATAAACACTACTTTAAAATATCGTCTTTATCCAGGGCTCCTGACTACTGTTTAAAAAACCATAATAATTTGCAATCAAGTTAGCATAATCTGCGTTAAGGTTGGTAATACTGAAGGAATACTGAGGGTGGGGAGGGGACAGTTTAAAAGCACAAAGCTTGTAATTTATCCTAAATAACACACTTAAAGTTGACATTACTAGATTCAAGTAACTTTTGTAAGAATCATGTGGCACAGGGAACACCTTTTTTCTTACAATAAATCCTACTAAACAGGGGTCTACATTAATTCTTCACCTCTACTATTTTCATTGGAATAATATTTCACTCACAAGCTGTAGGACTATAGTGAAAGAGAGTTGGGGTGCTAGGGTGTATTTGTGTATGCGGAATGTGTGCATATAGGCTGTATTCAGTTTTCAAATTCCCATTAGTAGAGCAAAGGTGATGGGAAATCTTCAGAGGACAACCATTTTGCTTAGAGATTTTTCCCTTTTAATGGGCCTGTTTATTATGAAAACACAGCTTACTGAGTTCTTTATATATAAACCTCACCTCTTAAAACTGAGAAATCTCATGATGTGAAACACTTTAATTGATGTGCTTTGTGTCTAAAATAGAAACTGAGGTACTTCCAAGAATAGGCAAATTGCAAAGTTTCTTTGATTACAGTTACTCAGATATAAAAGAAAATATAAATATAATTTAAACTAAGAAACAGTGAAGTTTATATATTACATTACAGATCACCTGGGCACTGAATTCCTTGAAATTTAGTCATCTGTTTAGGACAGGGGAAAAAAAAATCTCAAATCTTTATATAGCATGATCTCTTCCTCTGTTGATCTATTATTGATTGCTTATTTTTAGGAGGGAATGTCTGTCATCTTGTCAGAAGTACCTTTCTTTCCTATTTTTGATTATAATAAGAAATGTGAAACAAAATTAAGAACAAAAATCACTATATTGTCATATTAACAAGCTAACTATTGAAAAAAAATCCATTACATTTTTTAAATATAGAATATGTTTCAACTTTCTGGCATGGGAAATCACTAGTGACAACGACCTGTTCCCAAGAGAATGCTGTCATTTACCTCTATCACCTGAGATTATTTAAAAATGTTTCCACCTTTTTGCTGTGACTTAAAAACACACCTTCATATATTTGCTCTTACGATAAGAAGTTAGCTAAAGTGACCAGTTCTGCATTTGTCATTTGCTTGCAAGAATATCTTCACTTAAGTGGGATTTAAAACCTTAACTTCAGAATAGCTGAGTTCAGAATTAGGTCTCCTCCAGTTTAAAGCAGCGTATGTATGGGTTCAAGTTGAAATAACACACGGCAAACCAGAAAAATGAAGAATAACTAAAAACAGATTACATACAATAGAATATGATGTTTAATCCCGTAGATTATAGGAGAAATTATCTGGAGTCTTCAATTTTATAGTAACTTTTTTAAAAAAGGAAAGGTAACTTAAATATGTGCACTAACCTTTCAATATTTCTTTTAATTCTAATAGTTACTTTAAATCTCATCCCCTCAACTCAGCTTACTAATAGACCTAAGTTTGTAAAAAAAAAAAAAATCATAAATCATTACGACGATTACATTCCTCAACCGAAAAATGAAAGCAAAGTTCATTCAGATCCTTCTCGAAATGTTGGCTCCCCTGACATCCTTTACGTGTCCCCGCTGCTTGCTCTTCCAAAGTCTGCTTTTCGGGAGCCCGTTATTAATTTCTAACCAAGACTGCAGCACCCACTGTCATGTACTTGGCTTTATTAGCTATCGTATGTTCCTGGGCCACAGACACAGAATATCTGATGAAACATTGATCATCTTCCTTCTCTTTTCAGCTCCTCTAACTTTCCTGTCAGGAGCCTGGAAAAATATGCACAGTTACTGTTGCTGAGGGGAGACAAAGTTTAACTTCTGGGTTGGCAATCGGAGAATAATTCATGAGCAGATTTCTAGCAAATGATATGATTTGCTAAATTTTGGTCTTTGATTTATATTTATGTACTCCTGCTACTGTTAAGGTTTTGCCAACCTCAATTAGATCATGAATGAGATCATTTTAATTCAGCCCCCAAACTGTGACCTGACCATGGTCTGAAAGTGTTCAAAAAGTAATTTTAAGCCTCCCTTTGATTTGAAAAGGAATACTGCATGCTTGGTCGTTCATACAAATAACATAAAACTTAATTATTGGATGATTTGGCAGAGGACCTTCTTGCCAAACAACAGTCAATGCCAGCTACTGTGATGCTGGCGATGCCCGGGCCCCCGAGCACACAGCCCCCTGTATACAGCATTTGTTCATTGTGTCTCAGGGGCAAGATGCTTTCAAACAGGATTCATGGATCTGGGAGGCAGGGTGCAACTCAAAGGGTGTACCATATTTATAACTCCAGTTAAAAAATGCTGTCTCACCTAGAAGGGAAGTAGATCTGCGCTGTCAAATCACCAGGAGGCTGTGACAAAGGGAGCTTGCAGCCTGACACACGGTGTAACAACATAGCAAACACCTTTAATCCTGTCATGTCTCATACCCTTTACTTTCTCACACATTTGTGGCTGCTTGAACGTTGACACCTACACTCTTTTTCGAAACTAAATAAGGCAATCTTATTTAAGCCCAAATGCAACACCTGTAAAGTTATTCTTGTGCCCGGCAAAAAATAACCATTAACTCCTTCCTCTTATAAATGCCTCTCTGCTTGCTTTGGCAAGTCTCAAGTTGGTAACAGTCTGCCTGAGGCCCTGACTCTGAGGTTCACATGACCTTCCGAGCTCCGAAAGATAGGCAAGACTTCCCCCTTGAAAAGATGCGAAGGCTGTGATAATGTCACTGTCCCAACTGGCCTCTTACAGCTTTTTGAGCTGAAGCCCCTTTCTTCATCACAAACTTCTGGTGTCTTTTATAGTAAGGAGAGAGGCCCCAGCTGCTTTATTCCCTCTAGCTACCATGGTCTAATATTTTAAAAGCTGGAAATGAAAATAGCTTTTCTAAAGATATTTCCTGGAATTTTTAATGTGCTGCCTTGATTCCTTTTTTTTTTCTTGCCAATTATAAACCACCATTTGGAGGGCTTATGAGCAATGTAAGTCCACCTCATCTAATTAAACCACATTGTTTTAAAAGCTTGAACAGTTTTCATGTCTACAAGACTTGTCTGAATAATAAACTGCTAGAACCAGAATTCTGAGTGTCTTTGGAGAGCCGGGATTTTATCTGCTGAGTGCAAAGGGCCAGGCACTCAAAGAGTTAAAGAGTGTTCCCGCATTGCTGGGTAGGTTAATATCACAGCTGCCTAGTAAAGCATTATCCCGGTACCTCACTTAACAAAAGCCTCCTTTTGCAAACAGACTCCCACTTTCCCCCCAAGTGTCCAAAGGTGTTTACTGAAGTAAATCTGCCTAAATCCTTCATTGCTTGGGTCATGGGGGTGGATAGGAGGGGTGGAAGGTGTAGGGATAATCTCTTTTTGTAAATTCTGTAAATCTTCTGGGAAAAAGAAAAAAAATCAGGAATCTGTGTCACATGCTCATGTACAACTTCTAATATCTCCGCTAGTTCTGCTCTTATAAGCGAAATCCGTACTGTGGCTATCAGAAAAGCCCCATTTCCAATTATTCACTGTGATGTTTGAAGCGACTGCACTTCTAAACTTGTGTGTGAGTGCGCGCACGCGCACACACACGCGTGCGCGCGCGGGCATTATGTGCTTAATCTAATTGTTGAAAAACTGTTGGTATCTAAAAGTGGCTTCAGAAAGGGGGGGGGACAAGATAGTTCAGGGGCAAGATAATGTAGCTGAAAAGTTGTCACGAGAGGTTTCTGCTCTTGCTGTGGTCTCATTCCGATACCATTAACTGCATGTTACTTTTGCATGTTGAAAATGGAGGCAAATAACACAGTAAAACCTGACAGGTCCGCCTGCGAGGGTTTAAACAGTTCCCAGTAAGAAGGAGCCCTTGAGGCATAAACTTTCTCTCTGAGGAGAACATGAATACCACCAACCCCTCCCTACAAATCTTGAAGCATCCAGTTTGAGATACAAAAAGGCTGTCATCTCACAAATGTTAAACATACTAAAAAAATCTGAAAAAAAAGTATGGAGAAGGTGTGAAAAACGTGGCACTTTACAGCCCTCAAAGCTTTTTAAAATAGAACAACTTTTCCCCCTAAAATTCTTTTCAGAGAATTTTTTTTTTCCTTTTTGGCTCATTTGAGAGTTTCTTTCTTGGCTTTTTTCCCCTTTCATTTGAAAATATGAATTATCATAAAAAGTCAGGGGAAAAAATGGGAAAGTCTTTTCCAGTTTTCCTGAAGATTTATCAGTGTGTTCAGGCTGGGTGTAAGCACTTCTCCCTTTTCCACTGGGCCAGACACCCATCACTGAAACCAGAGCAGGGCCTTGGGAGACTTTATCCCTTCTCTCCTCCAGAGCAGTCTCCAGCTGCAGCAATCCCCCCTCCCCCGCCGATGCCCCCCCACCCCACCCGTGCCCTCACCTCTCTGGTGTGATGGTAAACAATAAGTAAAGCCAAATAGTAGGCAGCACTCAAGAGAGGGAAGTCCACACACCTGACCCCAAGTCTAACAGGCTTCTGAGGGAGAATTTGATCCCTCTCTGACACTTTTTACCTCAAGTGTTGAGCGGGTGGCCATGAATAGTACAGACATGCCATCTTGTAACACTATATGCCTGTCAGGAGGGACAGGGCCTGGTCAAGCATCAACTATATAAGGCTGGTAACTAGGGGAAAGCCCAACAAACAGCCACAAACACCTAAGTTATTTTACTACCCTCTGCCTCTCTCCTCTCCTCTCTCCTCTCTCCTCTCTTCTCTCCTCTCCTCTCTCTCTCTCTCTCTCTCTCTCTCTTTCTTTTCATCTTGGCTTTCTGTGGCAGAATGCAAATGGAGCCTGCCGGCGGTGAAAGGGCTGAATTGTGATTAAGAAGAAGAAGAGCTCCTTTCTTTGTTCTCCCCTCAGGGGATGTTTACTGGGAGAGACACAGCGGATCAGATATGAAAGGCATTCAGGTCAGCATTGATGTGAGCGAAAGTGAAATCATACCTAAGGCATTCAAAAGACCGCCGTGTCAGGGGTTCAGCTAACGGTGCAGCTACTGTGCGTGTCTTCCCGGAGAGGCAAAAATCTTTTCACAGACTGGCGATTTTTTCTCCCTAATTTACTACAAAATTATAAAAGTTTCCCCACCCTATTTACCTCCTACCAGATGACACGAGAGTTGGTATTTTCTCTTCTTTTGGACCACACGCGAAATTAGACCAACTTCTAATAACTGTATTACCTTAATGAACCAGCAAGGCACCATCTGAACTGTGAAATCTTTCTTTTTTAAGCAGATGTATTCATGTGTGATACATATATGCATAATATGAAGGGGAGAACTGAATGAAGAGAAAAGCCAAAAGCACACACATGGATGGCTTTTCCTCTCACTTTTCTCAGAGGAAACACAAGACAACACACACACACGCACACACACATAGTATAAAAACAGTACAGAACACCTTAAAACGAAATTCTTTATTTACTTTGTAACTACTAGTTACACTTTTCCTGAGCGTTTTCACTCTGACAGGACTGTCACCCAAGATAAAAGTATTTGGCACATAGCTATTAAGGCAAAGACTTCCATAGAGTCTGCTGATTATTACTGCTTTCCTTTAAAAAAAAAAAAGCTTGATGAAGAAATACTTGGATCTTACTTTTTAAAAGTTTACACTCCCCACAGCCCAAATAGTCATTCAATAGATTTTCCAAGTGGTAAGCTGATGCTGTTGGTATAAACAGAGCTATGTAAATATGTACAAAATTCACAAATCATAGCAAACATACAAATAATAGGGAGGTGCCTAGATGTTTCAAGTCTTAAAAATGAAAAGGAAAATCACATTTCATCTTCTGACTGGTAAAGAAAGAAAAGAAATAGGGAGGGGGGTAAAGGCTATATTTATTGGTTTTAAATCATCCTTCCCTCTGCTCTGAATATTTTTTTTTCAACCTTCACATCTTGGCTAAAAAACATATTTGGGCTTATGTTAACATCTGCTTTTGTGGTGACATTTAATTCTGTATATTTTCAACTAGTGTTTCTGCCTCACAGATTTTCCTCCTTTATCTCTTTGCTCTAAAAAGACAACCAAAGAGCAATCAAAAAGGTGTCTGACTTGGCCATTCAGACAATTGCCCCCTTGTGGGAATGCGGGAATGAATGGTACAGTGGACACCCCAGCACCATTGACGTTATAAACATGTAAATGAAACACATTAGGGCAGACAATCAATTGTCTGTGAGCATTGCAACCTGCACTCCCTCTCTCTGTGACAGGCACAAAATAGTGTCTACCTTGGGAAGCCACGGTGCTGGAAAGGAAAAGGACAAAGAGTTCCCTTTCACACAGAAGAAAATGCACCTTAAAAGCCTTGGAAGAATGCAGATGACAAAAACTGTTGTAAGGAAAAGAATCTCCCACATCTTGGAATAAACGCGGCTCTGCTAGAGAGCCAGCAACACTGTCCTCTCCTACCTTCAGGGTAGACATACATTTCTCCAAGGAAATATTCTTAAAACGGCATTAGGGTCTTTGACAACCTCTTGGAATTTTCTTTTCTTTGAGCAAATTAAGCAAGCAAGCAAGAAGCATCCGATACAATATGACATAGCAGTTTAGCAGGGAACTTTACTCTTGGCTTTATTCGTGTTTGGAAATAAATGCTTAAAGACGTGAATTTATTTCTATTTGGCAACAGAGTAACAACGTAAAGTTTAAAATCCTTAGCTCACCCTTACCCCTGGTGGAGCGACACACTATGGATGCCAGCAGGCTAGTGGCTCTGTTACGAAGGAAGGCATGTTCTACCCCAACTGACTTAGTTTTTCCAAACCGAATAAAACAAATAGATCAGTCTAGATACATAGCCCCCAGTCTTGTGTTTGTGCAGCGTGACGAAACTTGCAGAAGATCTCCACAGAGAGAAAAGGATGGAGATGGATATCTTTGGGGCGCCCTCAGAACTGGTACCTGCCACACAAACTGCCTCTGAGAGCTCTGAGAATCAGCAAAACGGGCTCCCTATAAACTCACCAACTTTATGAAGAGAGCTACTTGCAAAAGATTTCTCCACTTGCAAAGAGAACCAAGTCTGAAGCGAGTGTAATCCGAAGGCAATTTCCCTGCCTCATGTATACTAAAGGGCTCTGACTCTGGGCTGCACCATCCCAACTTCACCTCTCAGAGAGGAGAGGCAGGAGCCACATCCTTCAGAAGGGGCAGAATGCATATCTTTTCCTTTTTATTTAAGCATCTCTGAAACGGAAGCAACTTCTCTGTCCTCCGCTGCCTCTAAGCATCACCACCAGCGCCTCCACTCCCTTTAAGAAGTGGTAAGGAGAGAGGACTTATCTTAAAAAAGGATGATTATTTCTGCTCATCTGATTGTTTCTCCCCTAGGGTCCAAAGCCGTGAAAACATCCAACTTTATCCCTTTTCTTTACCACTGGAAGTCAGGGACCAAAGGCATTTGTAAAAATCTTCCCCACTCCCCCCACACAATCCCCAACCCTTTAGCTGAAAGTTTGAAGAAAAATCAAATTTAACTTTTCTTTCTTTCTTCCATTTCCTTTTCCCCTCCACTCCTAATTCAGTTTTCGTTTAAAAGACAACTTCATTCCCTTTTCTGAAACACGCAGTCTCCAGATTTGATTTTTGTTACAACCTGCATGTTTGTGTTTTCGGATTTTTCAGAGGCTGATGCTGGAAGGCAGTGGGCTGGGGAGGCTGGCCCATCTTCCCAGGCTCCACAGGAGGCAGGAGGGAAGCAGGAGCATCCCCAGGAGCCAGAGCCTGAATCAAGGGCTAAAGCAACAAACTTTGCAAGTTACAACTGGGCCGCCAGTGGCAGGCAACAGCCGGGCATCTCCTGCTCCAAGTGCTCATTTCTGACTCCAAGGCTGTGTGGAGATAGTGGGGTATAATCAGGGGAATGGAAAGGGGGGGCTGGGTTTTCCCCCTCCTCTCCAGCTTCAGTGAAAGTGTTACAAAGTGAGTCAGGCGACTGAAGATCATCTGACTGAACTTTCTTGAAACCGACACACATTCTTGTCTGCCGGCAACTTGCTTTTTGCCTCCTTCCCCCTCACCCCTCTCCCCCTTTCCTCCTGCACATCTTACTTTCTGGGAAGAGATTTCATCCTTTCCATGTGGGGGAAAGGAGACTGTCAGCTATGGATTAACTTGGCCCTGGCACTGTCTTTACCAAGCATCTTGCTGGCCTGAGAATCTTGAAGGCTGGATTTTTAGATTCTTGTTTCTCTCTTTGCACATTTATTTCCCTCAAACTGCCTCCTTCTCCATTGCTTTTTAATAATTGTGTACAGCATCATCTTCTCACCCACATTCTTGACTAGCCTTTCAAACACACACACACACACACACACACACACACACACAACTGCTTTACATGTTTTTCTTCTTGTCGCCTTCATCTATATATACGTTGTTGACTTCATTAAAATTATATAACGTGCCATTTTAGTTTCCTGGATGACCATCTCTTTTTTTTCCTTGCAGCTTCTTACTTCTGTGATTAGTATTGCCATTATTCCTTTCCAAGAATTTCTATATGATTTTGATAAGCATCATCATATTTAGTGTTATCAGCAAAGACACAAGCTCAAAAGTGACATCTTTTCCATGAATCCAGGAAAGAAGAAAAATCCACTCAGTTCAGATAAATCCTGGCAATCCCCAAAGGGAAAGGCATTGGATATGTGCTTGATGAGAAAGAAAATGAAAAAAGGGGGAAGAAAACTCTTCTACCTGCTTCTCAAAACCAGGGCATTGCTCAGTCAGATTAAACCCGAAGAAAAGCACTGACAAGTAACCAATTCACAGCCTGTTTTTCACAGATTATTTGGAAAAAGAGACAGGTAATAGTCAAAGTTAGAGAAGCTGTAAGCAACGGACAGGCTTGCTGTTAAGTGTGCAAGGTCTGAGGTAAATGTCTTAAAATGTGCAATTCAACTTTCCATTTCGGAGTGTTGAGGCTTCTCCCAAGTTAGTGGCTGGGCCGAGGGAAAATGGTTGCAGTGTCCACGGCTGAGCACCTCCCTGGCACTCTGTTTCACCTGTGAAGCCCCCAGCAGGCCTCCCTTTTGACCAACCCCACCCCTTAGGGTTCCCAGGAAGCTTGGAGCTATTTCCCCAGACCTGGGCTCTGGCCTGACCTCACTGCCGGGGCCAGGCTGGTCATCGGTGGCAAAATCCCAAAGGGGGTGGGAGGAGGCAGGAAAGCAGAAACAAACATTCTAAATAGTCTCTTCTGCAAAAGAACACTTCTGGGAACCTTGCTTTATATCTCGTTCTCTTCTCTCTCTCTCTCTCTCAAAAAATGACTGTTTAACATAAGAAAAAAAAAAGCCTCCTTGACACAAAGCTTTTGTTATCCAGTTGATCAGCACCGTGCTTTAGATACTTGTAAGAGGGGGAAAAAAGCCCCACAACAGACATTGATTTTAGAAAATCAATAACCAACATTTAATAAAAGGAACAGAGGAAACACAAGAGAGGAGAGGGGGACATTAGGTATAATTTTAGTGTCTACTAAATTACCCAGAGATGGAGAAGGGGAGGTCTCCTGTGTAAGGACCACCTTAAATAATGCCAGATACCAGAATGAAGAAAAAAAAATTAAATTAAGAGAGAGAGACAGAGAGACTGAGACAGAGAGAGGGAGAGAGAGAGAGAGGAGAGGCTGACTTAAAAAGAGGGAGCCTCAATTGGATCTTGGGGAAGGAGCTCGGAATATATTACCGTACTTGTTTTCTTTCTCCCCCCCCCCCCTTTTTTGTAATACTAAGCCAAGCAAATAGATCAAAGGCAGCACAAAGGGAAAAGGCAGGATAACGTAACGAACAGTTTCTGACCAAAATTCCTTTTCACTCCCCCATATGGCTCGACACCTCTACCACAACAAGCAAAAGACACACACACACACACACACACACACACACACACCACAACCTAGAGAGACAGAGAGAGAAGCATCACTTGTCTCTAATCAAAATTCTCTCTTCTTTGTGTTTTCTCTCTCTCCTGCGCCCCACACTGCGCCCACAGCCGCCCCCTCCCTGTGCCGCGCAGCTCTGGGGCAGGCCGGGGGCGCGCACAATTGTCCTCCCTAGAGGAAAAGTTGCTCCAAGTGGGCCGGGCGGTCCCCGCGAGGTGCGGGCTGGGTTTGCGGGAGGCCGGAGGCCGGGCCGGCGCCGCGTCTCCACGTCCAGCTCAGGAGCGTCAACGCGGCCCCGTGCCGGGTGATCAAGCTGAGATCGAGGGGAGCGAGAAGTTTCCTTTCCCAGTCTGAGCTGGCGCTAGTTCGCTTGTTTGTTTTGGGGGGTTGGTTTTTCTTTTTAAACTCAGTATCCTCTGTCAGCTCCCCCCCAGCACCCTCTCCGGTCCCCAGCTCTCTCCCCTCCCCCAGGCGCCTTCTGCGCTCTTGCCAATCACTTTTCTCTTTTATTCCCACGATTTTGTTGGGGGTAATACCTGGGGGGGGGGGGGTCGATCTCTCTCTGTCTCTCTGTTTCTCTCTTTCCTTTCCTTCATCCCTTCTCTGCCTCTCTCCAAGATAGATCTTATTAACAGTCACCCTTTTAATCTCCCACCTCTGGTCTGTGTGTCCCCCTCGCACCCCCATCTCCTTCCTCCTTCCTGACTCAGCTTGAATAACGGGCTCCTCCTGACCATGTAGAAACTGCCCAGAAAAGTCTCCCGGCTCTCTCCGACCCCTCCAGTCCCCGACGTGGGGCTAGAGCCCGCTGGAGAGGAGCCACCACCCCCGAGCCCGCACGGACCCTGCCGGACCCCGCGCAGGGCCGGCCGAGTCCCTCCCACGCAAGGTCCGGGCGCGCCCGGCCGGGCCCCGCTGCCCGCGGACCGTTACTTGGCGTACGGAGCGGCGGCCGCGAGACTCCGGCAAGAAACTTTAAGCCTTGCGGAGGCACAGCCCCAGGCCCCCTCTCCCGCCCTCGCAGTTCCTCTGCCACCCCCCGCCCCCGCCCCGGGATCCTGCACGACCTGGCGACCGGGCCCCCGCCCTACCCTTGCCGGACACTCCCGCAGCCCGGCCGGGGACCCGGCGGACCGGGCGCTAGCGGAGCGAGAGGCGGAGGCAGCGGGAGGGCGGAGGCGGGGGCGCCAGGGGGCGGCGGGGGTGGGGGCGCCGGGCCCCCGCCGGACCCCGGCGCTCGGAGCCCCTCGGCGCCCCCCGCTCACTTTGCCCGGCACTTCCCCAACTCCCTGGGTCCAGTCGCCGCGCGCGCCGGGCTCCGGCGCCGGCCACGGAGAGAGGCTCGCCCGCGAGCCCTGGGCGCCGCCGCCGCCGCCGCCTCGGTTCCCTTTCCCTTTCCCCCTCCTTCTCCCTGGGTCTCGAGCCGCGGAGTGGCCCGGAAAAGTTTGGTTCGGGCCGCTTCTTACCGTTTTTCCTCCTGGGATTGGCTTGTTTGCGCCTCTTGCACCGGGGGCCATCCGCCATGATCGGCTGCTTCATTGATAAGAGCGGATCAGATGGCAGTTCGCATGGACTCGGCGCCCTGCTTCGGCAGCACGCAGGCTCGATCTAGCAACCAAACACAGCGACAATGTGGGCATCGCCCGCGCCCATTGAAACGCGCGCGGGCCGCCCAGGGGAGCCGGGCCAGGGCCCCGGCGAGCACCCATCCGCGCCCCCCAACGCCAAAGCGAAACTTCGGCGGCCCCCTCCCCGCCCCCTACCCCCCAGCCTTGGCCCCGAGGCGCTTTGTGTTTGTTACTGTTTGGTGTGTTGCACCCGCGAGGGGATCAGAGAGACAAGAATTACATCTTCAAAATGAGTCATAACTCCTGACCGTATGAGGGAATGCACACGGCGGTACAGTAAGGCTGCTTGACTCAGGGCTAGGCGGACCCTTTCCTCGGAAAAGTCCTCAGCCCGGCTCGGGAACTTGGGGTGAGGCGAGGCTTTCTTTCACTCTCATCTTGTCGCACCCCACCCCCCCACAACCCCATTCCCCAGAGGAAACAAACAAACACACAACGCGAAACAGCCCCCGATGAAGCACACTCGGGCAAATTGATAATAGTAATTATAGGAAGCCCACTCGCCCCGCGCCCCCTCCCCTCCCCTTTCGGAGTTTATCGAGGCACAGTCTCTACCTCCCCCCCGTCCCCCGCCCCCAAATTAAGATTTCCCGTTTCACGCCGAAATAAGAAGTATAATTATAAGCCTCTTTGGACACTGTCGCTTCCCACCCCCCCCCCACCCCCCCCTCCACTTTGACAATATTTACTTAAGTATTTTCCCCCACCTCATTCACACATATGCTCCCCTACACTGGTTCCCTTAAATAGTTCCAGTAGAAAAATTTGTTTTTATCCCCTCAAGAAAGGAAAGAGAAAGTCCAACCGCTACGGCAACACTTTTAAGCTCTACTAAATGATCGTATCCTTTCTGGCTTCCAAACTTTTGTACCTAAAAATCGAGAGAGGCGCTGCATTTTTTCAGCTGAAACTGTCAAAACTTGGAGAAGGGGAACCTCGGAGGCAGGCAGGAGAGGAGGAGAATCCCGAAACTCGGTGGAGGTTGGGAAGATGCTGTGCCTCGAGGATTAGTTTAAACAGGGGCTATAAAAGATGTAACAGATGCAAACTGTAACACAAGGGCCATTAACCCTTTCTCTGCCGAGCGCACTCAGTCCCCACGCCCCGCACCTATTGTCTCCTGTGCTAGGAGATTTGCAGAAAACCTGGAAAGTGAGTATCAGTTTCCACACATTTGCTGAGAGGGGTGGGGGGGGGTGTGCATAGAGAAGGGGAAGTGGATGATTTAGAAAGCACCTTGAATTTAACCTAGGCATAGTGGGTGACTTTTAAGTTTGACACATTTTGTCATTTCTTGGCTCTCCTATTGATTGGAAATTGTTGGGAAAAATCCTGAAATAAGGAAATGGTCACACAAGTGTCTGGGATGAAACAGCTGGCCTGTCTGTATTCATGCTGAGACTTACACACGATTGCATATAAATACATGTTTAATAAAGTAAGCTGCTAGTTTTATGAGCATGTGTGTGTGTGAGGGAGAGACAGGGCATTTGTGCTGTAAACTTTATCTTTGCCTGTATTTCTAACTCTGGAGTTAGTAATCTTGCCTTCATCATTATAGGGGGAGCATGTAAAATATATAAGTAGGTGGGAGATAAACACATTCATGTTAGCCGGGCACATCACTGTTCCTGGGAACTCCAGCTATCTCTCTCGACTTTTCAGTGCCAAAGTATGGAATGGGATATGTGTGTGCATGTGTCTCCTGTTAAATCCATGTCTATAATACTTTGCCATTTAAAATACAATTTCAAAAGTTACCCTCAATTTAAAACTCTGATATCCTGACAGCAGCTTTCTTCCCAGCTGTAGTGACCCCCCCCCCACACACACACTTTGGTAAACGACTCAAGTTCCATGAGGACTTTCACTTCTTTATTTATCATCACAGAAGTGAGGTGTTACTTCACATACATACACACACAAAGAATAAAATAAAGAAATGAAACTCGCTAAGCAGACAAAAACAGGCAACTTTCTGCTTAGAAAACAGCCTTCTCCTGTGGGAGAGGATGCACTGCCATATCTAAGAGAACGACTTGCCCCTGAATTTGGTAGGTTTGTATCGATCAAGTTTTGTAATTATTAACAGGTATTTGCCAAGTTTTAATTGCTGAATACAATGAATTGGAACTAGATGCAAAAATAGAGCAGAATCTCTCCCCTTGAAGAGTTTTCATTCCACCGTGTAGTTCTCAATAAAACTTTTCCTAGGCTAGGTAGCAAAAGGCACCTTTGGTTACCTGAATGGACAGGTACAGGGCAAATTATCTGGGTGAGGAAAAAGGAGAGAAAAGGAAGGAGAGAGAGCGAGAGTGCCAGAGAAATCGAAGAAGTCACTCTTGGGAAAAGCTTGCCATAAAGGAGCTAAACCCACCTGAAATTCCTGCCCACAGACACTCCTTCTCACTTCAGACTCACATCCCCACTTAAAAGGAGAAAAATCATAAAAGGACGGTGGGGGATGACCATACCAAAAAGGAATAAAAAGAAAAGGGGAGGAAAAAAAAAACCTACCTGCGAAGTCTTGTTTGTAGTTTTGGCCAGAAATGGTGAGAAGAAAAAGCATGAAGAAGCCGCGAAGTGTGGGGGAGAAAAAGGTGGAAGCGAAGAAACAGCTCCCGGAGCAAACTGTACAAAACCTCGCCAAGAGTGTCGGGAGGCAGGACCGTTATTCCTGCGGAGCAGGTTAGAACTGATCTCTTTCGGCCACTCCAGGAAACACAAACCTGGGGACGGACTGACGTGTTACGCCTCTTCTAATGACATTTTTTTCTTTTTCTTTTCTGTAGGAGAGAGAGGAGAGACCCTGAAACACGCGCCACCTATCTTTGTGGGGAGGGATAATTGAAGCGCCCTGAGCGTGAGCATCATGTGAAAACGTGATCGCCAAGTTTCTCTCTGGGAAAGGATCTGGGATAGATTATACCTTGAAGTCTCCGCAAACGCTTTAGTGGAAGAAATGAAATTCCACCTCCCTCCCTTCCTCTCTCCCTCCCTCTCGACTCCCTCCCTCCCTCCCTTCTCCACGCCCCCCCCCCCCCCCCCCCCCCCCCCGTCAAGCCTTTGGCATCATTATCCTCATCACTAAATCCTACAGAGTACAGGGCGGAAAACGGTGCACACCATTCACAGAACTGGAGAACTCTTAGGGGCGAAAGTTAAAGGGAAAGATCCCGGGTCCTCAATCCTGATCGCCCCTTCTTATACAGATATTTCTAATGACCAGATTTGAGATGCACATTAAGTTGTGTGGATTTCTCAGCACGTCTTCTGGAACTAAATTCTTTGCCCTTTTTCTTATTTATTTATTTTTTTCTTTTTAGATGGCAGAGCCAGGGGAAAAAAAAAGCTGCATGTGAACTGCCTCTTAGGGTGTGTGCGTTGGGGTGTGTGTATGATGAATTTCTGGATTAGATCCCAATACTAAAAAGTAGTTTGGCATTTTAAAAAAAGGGTCTCTAAGTAAATTAACATAGAGCGCTGGGTTGACTGATCTCTGAATCCCTCTACATCTCACGGAGACCTCACTACAAAGTGAGGGAGTGTGTGTAGGAGGAAAAGGAGAAAGGCCATAGAGGAACTTACCAGGGAAGGAAGAGCATAATATTAAATGGTATGGGGTCTAAGTTTGGGGATATATATTTTTTTGATATTGCAATTAAAGTAAAATTAAAAAGAAAAGACTCCACCTTTGCTCTGAAGGGATTGGTTATGTAAATATGGAAGGGATTTCCTGGAGAATACAGCTTTCTACTGTATGGTTAATTAAATAATCACTCAAAAGCTTCCAACGTGACGCTTCTGTCGTAATCCAATCAGGTTACATAGGTCCTAAACAAGAAAGATATTTTCCACATCTGGAAGTCAGCAATTTAGCAAGTACTGCACATTATTAACCAATTCAGAGCCCACTTCCCAGGGGAATTTTTTTTGAAGTTTAAGTGTTCTTAACCAATGCTCTGCTGTTTTGTTAATCAAAAAGCTGGTTTACACTGCACGTAATTGGAACTAATATAGAAGTAAATAAAGACAGCCAAATTTGAGGATGCTGAGCACAGGCATTTATCGGAAAAGGAAGAAATCTCTTAGCCTCCAATGGCTCAGGCTCAATTTCTTAAAGAACTGTGAGACTTTTTTTTTTTTTTTTTGAAGAGTGAAAGTGCTTGAGAACCTCAGAACACCAACTTCCAGTCCCACAGCCTTTGGACATTTAGCAAAGGTAAAGGTGGAGGTGTTAAAGAGAACTAAAGAACCTCACGCCAGCTTTTCTGCTTTAATATTGTTAGTGTCACAGCCCCTGTCTTCAGGCTGATGAAATCTGAAACAAGCACTACCCTGATCCAACACCAGACTCTTACTTATATTAAGATAAACTGCTTTGAATTGTGCTTTGAATGTGTGCCTAAAGCAAGACTTTGAATTCAGGAGTCACTTGCAATTGTACTCAGAGGAGGGGAAAGCCACCACATGGGTAGTCACGTCCATACTCCCAGAGGTGCACGCCTTTGTATTTTGTATGGGGTGGGGGCAATAGCTCTCCAGCATGACCACAGCCACTTCTTCCTTTAAGTGGCAAACAAGTAAATTTTCACAGTTGTTTACAGACTCACCTCTCTCCCAACTTGAGTATTACAATGAGAATAACTAGATAAATTAATCTTCTTCCCCACCCCATTACAGATAATTTACCTATAGAAGAGGAGCATTCAAGATCATCAGTCTAAAAGTTAATTATAAAAAAGGAAAATTAATGATTTCCAATATGGGCCAGACATTTTAAATGTTATGTTTTACATTACTTGCAATAGTACATACTAAATATATGTATGATTTATCAAATTCCTCCTCTGAGATTTCTCTTTATTATTAATGTCCTTTTTTCTTCCTCTTCCCACTTTCCCCTCCTTTTTATTAAAAAAAAAAATGGAATTCAGCTTTCTGGAGTTTGCTTTTCCGTATCCCCACTTCCATTCCCATGGAAGAAGGATCCCATTCATTGCAAGGAGTGATTCCAGTCAAGATCCCACTCACTGGTTAGCCCAGGTAGTCATTGGATGGTTACAGTCGCAGACACTCATAGCAAAACCTCAGGTCAAAGAGTCCAAGGGAAGGGCTAACAAATCACTTGTCTTTATTATGTATATTAGTGTCAGGTTACTTAGGATCTGGCTTGAGAGAGAGAGAGAGAGAGAAAGAGAGAGGAGAGAGAGAGAGACTCGAGTATTTCCATTAAAAACACCTAATCATCTGATTGCTCTGGGCTCAGTAATTGTTGAAGTGGCAGGAGGCAGCCCCAACACTTAGAACTGGGAGTTCCGACTTTCGAGTATTTGATTTGAGGTAAAAAAAGAAAAAAAGCGCAATCTTTCAGGTTCCTATTAAGGTGTATGTTTGGATGGTAGCAAGGGAAGAGTCTCTGAGAGGGGTGAGCACGCACGCAGGTTGCCCCCCCGCCCCTGCCTGGCACGCCCCTGGCACTCTGCTCCTCATTTGACCGAGAGTTCCCACCAACGCAGAGGCTATGAGATCGGAGGAAGCCGAATATAAATTTGTTCCGAACACTCCCTTAGTCCGAAGGCCAGGTTGGGGACAATGAGGATCGTGGGATCAGCGGGATGCATGAGCGCAGGGCGCAGGGAAAAGTCGAGAGAGGACTGGTGCTTTCGGCTCCTCACACAGCAAAAACAAGTCCTGCAAATCAATCGCTCCTTCCCGATCTTTCTTCCCCATTAATAATCCATTTCGAGATTAGCGCAGACGAAGGAGATTAAAACAACAGATACAAGTAAATGTGAAATGATGCTGCAATCGACATTGGAGGGAGAAAAAAAATTCTTTAGGATTTCTTTCGGTAAAATAAACTGCCTCCCTCAGGATCCCCTCCACCCAGGCAGGGTAAAAAGATGCACTTTTGTTTTCCAATTTCCTTCAGCCAGGATCTGGTGCCTGTCCCCCCATTCACCTCTCAATCTGTCAATTTCCCCAACTTTCACAGCAGTTCGCCCCCCCCTTTCCCCACCCCTCGCGCCAGCCCCCAGCTCCGCTTGCCGGCCCAGAAGCCCGAAGAGATACAATGTTTCTGCCCTTGAACACGCAGGCTGTAGAAGGAATTCGAATTTGGCCCAGCTAATGAATATTTTTTTATAGCAAATTCTGTTTATTTTGTACCATGTGGAGAAAATAAAAAAAAAAATAGGAACGTATTCTCGTTTTGAAACGGAATTGATCTTTCATCTAGAGGAATTATTTCAACCCTGTGTTGTTACGCAGGAGGTGGGCAACTTCTTTTAGAGTTGCAAGCAAAGGGTGATAAGGGAGACCCCTGGATTGGGGTGTGTGTGGAGGGGGTGGGGGGCGGCTGGGGTCCAAGTCAAGCCAAACGGTTTTCTCACGTGCAAACTTGCAATCCAATCCATTCGGAGTTGAGCCTAGGATAGGAGGGGAAAATCTATTTAAAAAAAAAAAAAAATCAGGAGCATCTCTCTGAGAAACCCTCTTAAACAAAATCAAAACAGGACTAGAGAACCTCAGACCGACCCTAACATCCCTGCTGTGAGGCCCTCGGGTTGTGGAATCACGCACGTCACCTGGCCCCAGCAGGGAGGCCAGCTGAAGGGTTCTTTTTATTTTATTTTCCTTTATTTTTTGAAGTTAAGGCTGAATCTCGGCTTCAGTGCTTTTGCCAACGTCTCCACTGACAGGAACCAGAAAACTTCAGGATTCAAATGAGCGTCTTAATTTATTGATGCAAAACAGGTCTGCTTGTCGCCCCCAATTCTCGGCGCGCTCGGTCCCCCACGCCCCCAGCTTCGGTCCCTCCATTCGATCTCAGGGTAAGGCCCCGCCGCGCAGGCGGAGGAGCACGTGTGGGGGGGGGTGTCGGTCCCCGCCCGCTCGCCCGCTCGCCCGCCCTCCCCAAACCCGTACCCGCCCGGGAACCCCGCGACCCCCGCCCCGCCGCCGGGTCAGCTGACCTGGGTCGCTAGCTAGCCTGCTCCCCGCCCGCCGCCCTGTTTCCGGTCCCCGGGGTCCGCGAGCTGCGCAAGGAGCGGGAGCGGCCGCAGCCGGGAGGTGATGCTGGGGGCTGATTACCATGAGAAAGGCTGTGCCTGGAAAAGCCTCCTCCACGCGACTGTCAATCTCTCCGGGGGAGGGGGAGGCGGGGACGGAAAGGGGCCCTGTAGGAGTCACCAGAAAACTTGGAGTAAGTTGGATGCGACGCAGGCCGGAGGAGGTGGCTTTCGCCTCAACTTGGAAGGCTGTGGCGTTAAGGGCGCGGACGCCAGCAGCTTCGCCAGGGAATTAGAAACCAAAAATCCTTCCTTTCCTCCCTCCCTCTTGCCCTCCTGTCAGCCCTCCCTGTCCTTTATCCTTATTTTCTTGAAATTCTTTTCCAATTGCATTTTCTACATTCTCCTTTCTTTTTATCTGATTATCTTCTTTTTGCAATCTCTTGTTTTGTTTCTTAGCATCCCCTCTCTCTCTCTGGCTCTCGCTGTCGCTCTGAATCTTTTGTGCCTCCTTTATGTGTCCAGATTTATCATTTAGTTTTGAAAACACAGTGTTTAATATGTAATTAATCTACCAGTAGGAGGTCAGGGACGCCTTAAGTAAAATAACTCCCTGGGTCATCAGAGAGCAAGTTCACCAGGTGTCAGTGAAAAGTAAATCATAATCATAAATATAAATCAATATCTTAGTAATCAAATGGTTTCTTATCCTGAATCTTATCAGCTCAAACTGATTTTTTTTTAAAGATACAATCTTCCTGGAAAAAAAAATAATACTTGAAAAAGAGAAATAATTTGTAAGTAAAGCAATGTGAAAAAATTCTCATTTACAATGAAACTTTAGCAGTACTTAACAGACTTTAGAAATTATGATAGGTAATTTAAAGAAACTGAAACTGCTTTATCTTTTAATGTTTATTCAGAAAGCATAAAAATTCCTAAAGCACCCTCACTTCAGAGAGAAACAAGTTTATTTGTACTTGCTAAACAAATTCACAACTTGAGTCCTTGGGTTGGTTTCTTGGCCAGGTTGCCCCATTACCTAGCAGGTGAGTGAACATGGGGCTGCTTATGTCATGAATGTGGCTATGTTTTTGTTTTCCTTGTTTTTTTGTCTTTCATTCATTTTTGAGCACATTTGTGTTCACTTATTGATATTCAGAGTTTGCACTTGTTTACAATTTGTTTACTTTGTTGCATTTTTGGAACTTGTTAGAAGTCAATTGAACATGTATATTAAGCTGCTTTTTAGGCCAAGAAAAGTAAAGATGCATTAGAAAGATGCCTTTTATGCTTCATAATTATTAATTGACATTTTATGATGAATAATTAATCATTTGAATAATTTTGGTATCTCTGATCTGAACACATATTTGCATATCTAATGCTTGATTTTAGCTGTGTTGTTTTTTTTTTTAATCATTCTCTTAGGACAAAGAAACAAAGTAACATTTTAATGTAAAATTTCTCTTTAGCATTTGTGTAAGTTTATTAAGTTGTAGTATTCTTTCTAGATAGCCATAAAACTTCTTAACAATTTGTAAACCATTTATGTAGCAATAACATACAAATATGTGACAAAACTACAGTTAATTAGGAAAAACAATACCCTGTGTAAAATCAGTTCCCTCTCCTCTCCAAATGCAGAGATAAGCACTGATTATGCACCGTATTTTTCTTATTGGGATTTGATCATTGAACTTTTTGGTTATGTCTATTTATACAGGTCAATAAGTGGAACACTGAGATAATTGACAAATAAGACATGGTACTTAAGGTAATTTTACATTTTTTTACTTATTAATATATAGTCTGATTTAAAGTCCTTTAAAAATGATCACGCAAATATGTCCCTGGAATCTTAATGCCCCTGTGTCAGTTGAAGTCTGAAGGATCTATTTCTGATGCTAGTAGTCCAGATTACTACCTGTGTGATTACAGGCAACTTACTCTAAACTTGTTTCCTTATCAACAATGTGGGTATGCTAATAGTGTTCATTCCTTAGGGTTTTTATCAGGAATTAAATGAAGTAATACATGAAATGTCATTACAATGTAGCTTTATTGTTATAATGAGAAGTTGAAAAAATAACACAGAACATACAGATCAATTAAAGATAGTATAAATTAATTTTGATTACTAAAAACAACTATTTAACTTTAGTATCATTCATAATTTTTCTATTGAGAAATGAGTGCCTTGTCATTAAGTGAAGAAATAAAATGGAAAACATCGTAAGATTTATAGCTAGTTTATGATTCTTTAGACCTGTTCAAGGGATGCATAGCCATCGATGTGAGAATAAATACAGTATTTCTTTATTATGTTCATTCAGCAGTTAATTTATTGTATTCAAGATGGTTATAATTTGGTTATAAATATCAGACTTCTTTTAATCCAAGTGTATAAGCTTGAAGTTTCTCATGTTGTTTAGTAACATACTGTCTTTGAGTGTAAGGGTTAAATGTGCAAAAGCTCAGAAGCAGTCTTGAGTAAGAATTGTGAGAAAAAAAGGCAAATTTACAAATTTGGAGACCAGGAATTTGGCTGTCAGAGCATTATTTGCTGTTAAGACCATTCATAATGAACTGAACATTCCCTTTTGGAATTGTAGTTATCCTGGGGTTTGTGCTAATTCCAAGTACCTATAGTGGGGGAGAAAATCAGTTTATTAAATGGAAAATGAATCCCTAGTCTCTTAAACATCCACAAGGCCAGATTTTCTTTTTGGTGCAAAACCTGAAAAATGGATGCAAATGCTAAGGGGAAAAAAACTATTGTGATTTTTAATCCCAATACTGATGGCTTTTTGTTGTTGTTGTTTTCTTTGACTCCTCAAAACACTCCAAGTGTCCCCTAATTGTTTTCTTTCTCAGAGAATTCCTTCCATACTCCTTGTAGGTCAAAATCACCAAAAGGGCCATTTGGACATCAGTCTGGGGGCTCAGAGTGGCCTGTACCTTTTTCTTTTCCCTTTTTTAAAGGGAAATGGGACCAGCAATTGTTTGTACCTACAGATTGTCTGGTGACCTGGAAATAACTTCATACTGCTTTGTGGTCTTCTGTAATAGTCCTCATTCTGTTAAAAGGTCAAAATTATAAACTTTGTGCTCTACTCAGTTCTAATTTTGCACCATTCCAGGGGGGTGATTTTTGGTGTCAGACCGTCCTCTCAAAAATGTTCTTCTCCATGGGGCGCCTGGGTGGCTCAGTGGGTTAAAGCCTCTGCCTTCGGCTCAAGTCATGATCTCGGGGTCTGGTGATCGAGACCCGCATAGGGCTCTCTGCTCCGTGGGGAGCCTGCTTCCTCCTCTCTCTCTGCCTGCCTCTCTGCCTAGTTGTGATTTCTCTCTGTCAAATAAATAAAAAACAAAACAAAACAAAACAAAAAAACCCTTCTTTAAAAATGTTCTTCTCCATGATAAGCACCACTATGCAATAATAATAGCTAAGAAAATAACAACAACAACAAGACTGCTTCTCTAGGCCTGACAGTTTTAGAGCTGACCTAGGGAGAATTGATGACTTTCCCTAGAAGTCAAGGGTCTGGTTCTATGTAGGACTTTGAATCTGCCAGGGCCACCTTCATGGCCAACACCACATGCACAGGTCATCCCCAATCATCTCACCTTTTGCAGATATCCTTCCAAACCACTTGTGTCTACCCACTCTGCACACTCTATCATGTTCTACTTCCAGTCTTCTTGGATGATTGTGTTAGTATTTCTTTTTCCATGTATGGCTTATTTTGCCTCTTGGACCTAATACTTAGTCTCATTTCTCTAGTTATAACATTGACTGAAGTCAAATTCTCAGGCTGAATGCTTCTCTAGCTTTGTTGCCTGTGGCTTCACGGGTTAGTTCAGTCTTCTCTCCAGGACCCTCAGCTCCAGAAAGGCTCCTGTGTGCAGTTTCGTCCTCGCTAAGCCTGGCTCCAGTATTGGGCCCAAGTGCAGGACAAATTAGCGATGAAGATCATGATGCAGGCATATCTGGGAATAGTTCTTATTTCTTATATAATTCTTTTATTGCCTGTTGACTGTAAACTGGACGTATTTGACACTAGATTCTTTATAGTCTCCTCAATGATAGCCTATTACAATGGCAAAGATATAGATTTGGGAATTAGATGAATTGGATTTGATTCCCTGCTTTGTGTATAATAATTGTGTATTGAGGGCAAGATATTAAACTTTTATGAACCTCATTTTTAAAATGAGCAAAATAAAGGTGCCTGGCTGACTTAGTAGGTAAAACATGTGACTTGATCTTGGGGTTGTGAGTTTGAACCCCACGTTGGGCATAGAGATTACTTTAAAAAAAAAGGGCAGAAGAATACTTAGGTTTTAGCTGATTGTGATGAAAAAATATAACAACAACATATGTAAAATGTCTGATACAGGATACATGTATCAATAAGTAGGAATTCCTTCCCATGAATTATCTGAAAAATATATGAAGTTAAATTATAAAAAAGGAGTGTAGATATAGCATGTGTTTTAGTTATTTATTTTATTATTTTAATTATTATTATTCATTTTATGATTCTACTAGAAATTATTTAACTGGTTCTTTCATTATACAGGCATTAATGCTCACTGATTAGAAAAATAGGAGGTACCAGTAGGGGTACCTGGGTAGCTCAGTTAGTTAAGCGTCTGACTATTTAGTTCTACTCAGGTCATGATCTTGGGGTCATGGGATCGAGCCCCACGTCAGGCTCCACACTGGACCTGGAGTCTGGTTGGGATTCTCTCTCTCCCTTTCCCTGTGTCCCTCACCGCTGCTCACATGCATGCTTTCTTTCTAAATAAATAAATAAATAAATAAAATCCTTAAAAAAAGAGAGAAAAGAAAAATACCACGGAATTTTTGAATTTGTAGTAGAAAAGGTGTGTGTGTGTGGGGGGGTTCGTGATTGTGTGATAACAAACAACACGATAATAGATTATATATTTCACATGTCCATTTGTAATTGCAAGAAAAAGGTATTTCCCCATGTCATTCTCCCCATGTGACGTGGCAAGGGAGGGAGCAGTCTTGTAGCTTGCGTAGTGTAGTCAGAAAGTGTCAAAGATCCCATTAGCTCAAAGTGAAAGGAAGATGATCTTAACACTGTCCCAAGCTCTTTACCTAATCTTACCAAAATCTTAGAGCATTGAAGGAATCATGGAGAGGGTAGAACGGATAGAATGGCACTGAGAAATTTGGCCCGCAGTATCTTCTTCCTAGCCCTCAAGTTGAGTGCTGAAACATCTACTTAAAAAAATAAATATAAAAAGTAAGACTATGTGTATAGCACAGATGTTGCTTCACTCTCCTGCCTGCAAATTTGGGAGTGGGGTTGGTCAGCAGGCCCTGGCATGATCTACTGTGTATGTGACTTTTCTACCCTATGCCCTAGAATGGAGGGCATCTGGGGAGGACTGGGCTGTGGACACAGGAAGCATATTGGTCCAATGGTTCTACTACAGTGCAAACCAGGCTTCTTTCTCAGTCTCTGGAAATAACTTTGTTACATACACACAAAAAATCTGTTCCTATTGGGTTTTTCCTTGGCTGTTGTGGAACTATAAGTATGGCTCCTGTCGCAAAGGGGTAATTCTTCTGGGTTGAGGACAGCTAGCTTACCTATTGTTCTTGGCGTATGTCCGGACCCTTCTAGACAAGAGGGACAGAACAAAAGTGAATGTTCACAAAAAATGTTGGCCTTTCAAAACAAGAAGGAAAAAGCAAAACCTCATTCTTTTAAAGCTTAATTTATCTATCTAACAAATATTTAGAATTTCAGTTTAGAGAAATCAGCATGATCCTGAGGAATAGTGTTACCTTCCATCATCTACAATTTATATAGAATATTGAAAAATTATTTACAATAGTTTGCATGGTCCTTAGGTGGAGACAATCTCTATTGAAGTTCTGCTTCTACTAGGAAGGGTTCTTGTGTGGCTGAGGGAAATATTCAGGACTGGGTGAAGTATGCTTGCATTTGAAGTCACTTTGAACTTTGGATTTGGAGCAAAGTAATGTGTTTTATGATATTGAAGCAAAGTACCATCACTTGGAAATTTTTAATCATTGCTTCATTTAGGATCTCTAAATAGTAATTTATTTGACAAAGGAAGGTGATCAATCATTGATGCAAGTTTCCCAATCCCCTAGAACAGTGTCTACTATATCGTAAATATTTGTTGTTTTTTTGTAAAATCTGACATTCATTAAGAAGCTTTAAAGGGAAATAAAGTGATCTCCCATTTCACACTGGTAGTGGCTTGGATAAGAATGAGGATAAATGAGGATAGCAGGCAGGGACTATGAACTTAGGGACTTAGACACACACACCTCCTTTTTATCAAGTTATGTACCCAGTTACATTATTTAACATAAACTGTCTTATTCCTCTTCCTCTGTATCAGTTTTATACCTGGCCTAAAACAAATGAATATATACAGAATTATGTGTATATATTTGTCTTTCTCTTTCAATGACTCTGATGAGTCTTTCCATGGTTGACTTTTATGTAAATATATTAAATTTTAATAAGAGTTTTTTCCTGAAAAAAAAGAAAGAAAGCAGAAGGAGGGGGCACCTGGGTGGCTCAGTGGGTTAAGCCACTGCCTTCGGCTCAGGTCATAATCCCAGAGTCCTGGGATCGAGCCCCATGTCAGACTCTCTGCTCAGCGGGGAGGCTGCTTCCCTTCCTCTCTCTCTCTCTGCCTGCCTCTCTGCTTACTTGTGATCTCTGTCAAATAAATAAAATCTTAAAAAAAAAAAAAAAAAGGCAGAAGGAGAAAATGGACCGGACTAGTACAAGTATGGTTTGCTTACAAAGGCAAGTGTGAATTTGCAGTTTAGGATAAATGATCTCCTCACCTGCTAAGACCACACAACAGCTAAAGAAAGAAAATGAGAAGATGAGGAGTTGTGTTTTGTTTCTCCTTTAAGTGAATGAGCAGGCTCCACCAACCAATGGTCTAGATGATTCTCTTGCCAGCAGTTTCGTTTTCATGTAGCATCGTAACTGGTTGCCCAGAGGTCTTCAGGTGAAAAGTGTGAGCCCTATTTACAATGCTTCCTTTCTCTCGTACCCTTCCCTCTCTCTTCTTCCCTCTGCATCGGGTCCTATTTCTCAGGGCCTTTACCACTCCTTACCTTTCTTTCGGTGCTCCCTGTTCAGAGGAAAAACTCTCTGAAGATAGCCTTGTCCACAAGTCTTCAACAAGCCTAGCTTTTAAATAATAAGCTATAATAGGAAGATTAGAAATTTCCACTATATTGCAGAAACCTACCCAGAGCAAATAGAATGTTGACCTGAAATATTGTAAGGAAGGCAGTTCAATACCATTGCTGTATATTCAGTGCCTAGCGCGGAGTTTGGTGGCTGAGAGGTGTGGAAGAATGTCTGTTGAATGAATGAATGCATGCATACATGAATACTGCACAAAGGAAGCCAGGCGCAAGACAACAGGTGCCAATTGTTCCACATGACGAATAAGAGTCAAAAGGTATTAATGTAGGTGCAAAAATCACCTGTGGTCATAAACAGGCTTCTGACATTATTTTTGAATTCCGAGTATAAGATTTTATTTCCAAAATGAAATACCAAAATCATTTACCAAGCAATAGAGATATAACAGTCTCTCAGTCACTCACTTGCAAAGGAAATTTTCAATACAAATAAAGTCATACATATTTATACTAGGGTAATTCAAAATAACTTCCTCACATAAGCACTGCTACGTTCAAATAAAATCTTGCCAACACTTCTGAGTACATTGCTTTAAGGAAAAAAAAAATGCTCCCTGTAGCATCCGAACTATTTAAAAATCTTGCCAGCTTCTTCAACATACATCAGTTATCTCTCTTTAAATCACTGACAAGAATTTAAAAACTGCTTCATCAGAACAACTGTTACCCTTTCTCATACTCTAGTTAGAACCTGATCTTCTAAAAAGGACCATATTTACAGCTTCTTTTGAAATTTTGAAACCATTTGGCTGATATGTTTTTGCTACATTTTCTTTTCTTGATTTAATTACTGGGGACATTTGCATGAAAACAGGAGGACAGAGACATAAGATTTTTGTCTTATGAGTTCATCTGTTTCTGATGCTTATCCCCCACCTGAGATCAGTGTTTGTTTTATTCTAATTGGGAAACCAGGAGCTGGATTGGAAATGAAGTTGTTGGAGGTGAAATAAAGTTCAGAAATAGGAAAACAGGAGGCTAAGGGACTGGTGGAAGATATGATAAGGGATTTTCTCCTAGGTTACTTATTTACAAGTAGTCATTATGTCAGTGACACATGGTGTTTTATTGACAAGGTTAGAAAACCAGGGAACTCTACAGAACTGGGTTGGTGCTTCTCTAAGGATACCACACTCAGACAGTTACTACTCAGTTGTAGGTGTTGACATGCATCAGAGAAAACAGTGAGGGCTCTGAGCTTAGGTCCTACAGGAACTCTAGAGATGGCCACTAGAAGTGGGGAAGGAGATAAAGCCAAATGCCCCACTAATTCTGACCGCCTTGCAAATGCTTGTGGTTTTTCACAGGAGAATCAGAGAAGACTATCAGGATGAATTCTGAGCATCTTCACCTGGATTTTCATGGGTGTGTAGAAATATACGTGGTCAGAGTTGAAGTCATCATCTTCTAACTTGTCACGTTCTGCCATATTCTACAGCTTGATGAAGGGCACAACTGTCCACCCAGTCTTCCAAGCCCAAATTCTGAGGTGACTTTTGACTTCTCTCTTTTTTAAAAAAAATCCATACGTCATCACCCAGCGAATGCTGCTAATCCTTACCTCCTCAAGTTTCTCAGATGTGCTCACATTCCCCAAATCCTCCCTACCGACATCCCTGCCCTATCTCAGGTACTCATCATCTCTTTCCTGGAAGGCTACGCCCACCTCCCCACTCGCTTTCCTGTTCTCTGTCTTTTCTCCCTCATGTCCATTCTCCACACCATGACCAGAGTTAACGAGTGATTGGGGACATATCTGACTGTGGCGCTGCTGAGCCTAAAACCCATCAGCTGTTTCCACATGACATCACTGTGGTGCTTCACAAACTCACCTAATCCTAAAGATGGAACACTGAGGATGGCTGATTTCATATTTATACTTATTAATTAGTACTTATATTTAGCAATTTAAACTTTGCTTCTCTTTCACAGCTTTGGGTAAAACTGAGACTCCAAGTCAGTGGGCCAAGTTAGTCCTGCCTGCTCCCCTGGTTTGAATACTGCAGTGTGAGAGGCACAGGGCCAGGGCCGTAAATCACGGGTTCTTTAGCCAAGCACATGAGGCCCTCGGAGGTGGAACGTGTCCCCTTCTTCACTTTCCTCTTCTGCCAATCTTAATGGCACATTACACTTTCATACTATAGTTTGTATTTTCCCCTAAAAAACCTTGTATCATTCCCAATGTTAGGGATGTTGCCTATGCTATTTACTGGGAATATCCTCTCCTATCCCTTTGTTTGGCTGACTTCTGTGTTCATTCTTTAACTCAGCTCACATGTCATCTCCTCCTGGACGTCTGAGGCTGGCTCCCCTGTGTCCTCATGGCACTTGACACCCTGCACGGCTCTCCTTCCTTTATATGTGTACTCTCAACACAGTAGAGAGTCCCAGGAAGTCAGGGACACTGTCATTTTCATCTTTATGCCCTATTATGGGCTGATTGTTGTATCTCCCACAATTCATTTATTGAAGGCCTAACTCCCAATGTGACGGTGCATGAAGGTAGAACATTTGGGAGGTAATTAGGTTGAGATGAGTTCACATGGGCAAGGTGCCCATGGTGGGATTAGTGCTCTTGTAAGCAGAAGAACACTGAGAGCTCACTCTCCTTGTGCACATGCATGAAGGGAAGGGCACATGAGCCCCCAGCAAGTGGTGGCCATTTACAAGCTAGGAAGCCAGTTCTCGCCAGGAAGTGAATTCCCTGACGCCTTGACCTTAGAATTCCCAGGTTTCAGAGCTATAAGAATTAAGTGTCTATTGTTTAAGCCATGCAGTCTGTGGTATTTTGTTGTAGCAGCCCGAGCTAAGACGTAGCCTCAACTCCAAGTATCTGGCACACGGTGGACACTTAAAAATACATTTTGAAGTGAACGTGAATGTCATGGTACAAATTAATTTCCACCGCTGGACAAAGAACTCCAGGCACACACATGTTCTACAGACAATGCATTTAGCTGCAGGAGCACTCTAGCCTTCCTGCACTTCATATTAATAGGGGACCTAAAAGTTGGAAAGGTCTCATAGTAGTTTTGAATAACTTACATTTAGTTTAGACATGCATTTGCAAAAGTATTCAAATAAAAATAACTTTCACATGTAAAACATTTTCAAATTTCAAAGCTTTTACATATGTATTATCTTCACTTGATCCTTACAATAAACTTTCAAGGTTGGCAGATATTATTATGCCCAATTTGGAAAAGCAGGAAATTAAGATTTTGATGGAGTAAGACAAAATAATCAAACCCATTTTGGAAGTCCCAAGTATGTTTCAGATATGGAAGCATCTTTGTGAAACTGGCAAAGAGCAAATTTTAGTATTCTTCTGTGACAGATGAGGAAACAGGGTGTTGAGAGGACTGGCTCAGAGTCACAGGGGGCCACCGTTAAAGGCAAATTGAACTCTATCCTGTGACTCAGATTAGTCCTGTACATGTATGTTTATGTGTACATGTTAGAAAGGGAGACTTGGTTTTAAGAAAGCA